>NC_073378.1:71568304-71617556 GCF_028641065.1 Leucoraja erinaceus
ACAATGGTTACTCTTAAACCCTGAAATCAAGACCAAGTCTATTTTTCAGAGAATGTGAATGTAGATGTTTGAAAGTTGGTCTGTAAAACAGTAACGTTAAATTGTGGGGTAAATGATTCAGAGAACAAAAGATCAGGGGAACAATAGGTTCCCTACTGCCTCAGCAGTAGCTTGATGGAGCTGATCAACTGAATAGGGTAGTAAAATTGGAGGGGGAGGGGGATTGTAAAGGATTGAATTGATTATCGGGAAAGTGAGAAAGGACTCCAACCCTAGTCAGCTGATTAAATGAAGTTTCTGAATTGTTGAGACAGGCTAATTAAAGCGCATGTGATAAAGCATTTAAACAAAGGCACGTCAAAAAATAAGCAGTGTGTCAGAGTCAGAAGTATGTATTTCAGTGAGATTAGAAAGCTCAATGTGTGTCACTTTTAATTGGTGTGGTATCAGAATAGATCAACGGATTCTTTTCAGGCCTGTAGAGCAATTGAAAGGTGCCTTACACTGTTTTTGCTTGAAGCAATCTCATCATTATTAACTTGCCAGTAGCACCACATTACCATTTAAATCCCAGTGGACCTGCAGTCCTTTCTGCTTCAAGATCATCATGAGATTGATGTACTTTTGTGACAATTTTGGATGGACCACATGTAACTGCCCTAGACTCAGATTTAATCTCAGCCTGGTCTTGGAAGTCTCTGATCCTTCGGTTGCCGTTTGCAAGCAGTGCAGTTGCGTAACTATCCTTTTATCAATAGTATAGACAAATGTTCTTGATATTCCATTTCCAGCCAACTATGCCATTGTCATTGTATTCAGGAGACCAAGCTTCTGAAGAATGCTGAAAAGAAAACAGTGTATAATTTACCTTGTCATTCATTTAGATAATATCAGTTGATCCAATGTAATTGTCAGCTATTAAAACACAACCCAAGCAAAACACAGCACTGGAGGAACTCAGTGGGTCAGACAGTTGGATAGAGTGGATGTGGAGAGTTTGTTTCCATTAGTGGGAGAGTCTAGGACGAGAGGTCATAAGCCTCAGATTTAAAGGACTTTCTTTAAGGAGATGAGGAGAAATTTTGTTAGTTAGAGGGTGGTGAATCTGTAGAATTCTTTGCCACAGATGGTTGTAAAGGTCGTCAGTGGATATTTTTAAGGCAGAGATAGATGTATTCTTGATTAGTATAGGTGTGAGAGGTTATGGGAGAAGGCAGGAGAATGGGGTTAGAAGGGAGAGATAGGTCAGCCATGATTGAATGGCAGAATTGCTTAATTCTACTCATATTCCTTATCTCCTTTTGACCTATGACCTTATGACAGCATCTGTGTAGGGAATGGATAGATAATAATTTTATCGGGACATATCTTTAGATTGACCACAGTTTCTCCAGCACTGTGTTTTACTCAAGATACCTGAATCTGCAGCTAACATTCAATGCTTATCTTCCAATAGGTAGGGACCTTACCAACTCCCTGGTCTACACTTCTGTCCCCACCAGCTAGTTTCTGTCTTATGGCACTTCCGCAAGCAACAGTAGAGGATGCAACATCTGTCCTTTTTCAGTCCGAAACTGCCTTTCCAAATGAAGCATCAATTCACATACTTCCTCCAAACCAGTGTATAGCATTCAGTGATCACATTGTGGCCCCCTCTACAATTGTGAAACCAAGCACCACAGTAAAAACAAACCTTGTGAGCTGGCATAGAATCAATGGGGTCCTTCTATGCAGTATAGAAACACAACCCAGGCTCAATCACTCATACCATCTATCTCTGCCAATGTACTTACATCTCTGCCTACATATATTTATGATTTAAAATTGACCTTCTGCCACTTTTTTCCACATTTGTAAGACACACATGCATATTATTCTACTACCTATTTAATCAACAAACTGCAATGAATAAATAAAATGACATTAAACAAATGCATTTGATATTACGCCAAGAGCTCCCAAACCAGCAGTAATATGCTGCCGTTTCCAGGAATTAAAGCTGATTTCCAAAACATTATTGGAATTCTATTCTTTGAGAAAAATCATGGATGCATTAATTTAAGAAAAAACTCTCTCTCAATGTAATGTTCATTGAACTTTTATTTTGCGAACATTGATTGATTGCCAGGTTTCATCAAAAATACTGAAAAATTCAAAAAGATTGCAGATGTTGCAAATCTGAAATAAAAACCAAGAATGCTACAAATACTTAGCAGGTCCTACACTTTAATTTCAGGTTGCTTAATCAAAATGTGTTGGCGGTAAAATGTGTGGATCAGGGAGGGAGGAGGGTTGTAGAAGGGATGGGGTGTAACTAGAGGTGGAAAGTCATGGTATGAGTCCTCCAGGATTACATCCAATTTGAGTTGACATTCCTAACTGAAATATGCAGGCAGAGAAGCTGCGCATATTGATTGTCATGTTCACGGTGCTGGATTGAAATAGTGGACGCTTGAAAGAGTTGCAGCCCAGTAATTTAATCAGAGGGTCTGTTTAAGTCAAAGCTCATGTAATTGTAAAGGGAACATGTGAAGACAATATGAACTCTAAAGATTCAATTACTATTTTGAAAACTGTTCTGAGTATGTGTTTGTTTTGATAATATTTATCAACATTTTAGGGGTATAATTTGTTCAATATTTGCTATTGCAAGAGGATACAGATCAAAAGCACAGATTTTATGCGTGTCCAATTCATTTAAATGTATCAAAAAAGCTTTTATTAAAAATTGTACTTGCAAGATGGTGATTAATCTGTTGGATGATGCACCGAGACATATCTCAGATGACAAAGGATACTGGGGAGGAGCAATGAAATGGGATATAGATTGATAACCTCAGTGTGTAACTAGATTAGCAACAGACATACAGAAACATCAACCATCTGTGTTGAGTGTTCCTAGCTTTCTATAAGCTGATCAAAAAATGTTTTTCAATTGATTGGTGAACCAAATAATCATGGCTATCAATGCAACAACTAAAGGGGTATTAATGGCCAAACCCAAACGCAGACTGGGGGTGATCGTTTCGCTGAACACCTAATCTAAGTCCACCTTGGCTTACATGATCTCCTGGTTGCCAAACATTTTACCTCCCCTTACCATTCCCATACTGACCTTTCTATCCTGGGTCTCCTGCACTGTCAGAGTGAGGCCACATGCAAATTGGAGGAACAGCACCTCATGTTTCGCTTGGGCAGCTTACAACCCAACGGTATGAATATTGCTTTCCCTAATGTCAGGTAAACCTTGCATTCCCTCTCTTTCCATCCCTCGCCCACCCTAGTTGTCCTGCTAGTTTCACTGTTCAAATCACCTCCTCCACAGCCCACAATGGAACATTGTGAGCTCCTTGGCCAATGGTGCTGGCTCTGATTTGTTCTGTACCTTTTCATTACTCCAGTTTCCCTCTCCCCTGACTCTCATTCTGAAGAAGGGTGTCGACCCGAAAAGTCACCTACTCCTTTTCTCCGGAGATGCTGCTTGGCCTGCTGAGTTACTCCAGAATTGTGAGTCTTTCTAAAGGGTTATTCTTCACCACATTCTTTCTCAAGCTTATTTAAGTTATTCTGATCCCACTGAAGTAAGGTACATGGTCAACCTCTGCATCTGAACCATGCCTTTTATTTATAGTAATGCTGATATTTTTGCCATGCTGGACTGCAGTGTGTACCTCAGATGGTTACCACAATTATTTCAAAAAGGTAATGGCAATCGCGTTATTTCATGGAAAATACCACATCATTTGTGCAGCATGTTTCCATAAACAACCAAAACATTAAGATTACCAGATAGAAACAAAATGCTGGAGTAACTCAGCATCTCTGGAGAGAAGGAATGGGTGACTTTTCGTGTCGAGACCCTTCTTCAGACAAGAGTCAGGGGAAAGGGAAACAAGAGATAAAGACGGTGATGTAGAGAGAACAAATGAATGAAAGATATGCAAAAAAGTAACAATGATAAAGGAAACAGACCATTGGTAGTTGTTTGCTAGGTGCGAACGTGAAGTTGGTGCGACTTGGTTGTGGGAGGGGTGGAGAGAAAGGGAATGCAATGGTAACTTGAAGTTAGATATATCCATATCAACTTGGATTGTAAGCTGCCCAAACGAAATATGAGATGTTAGGTACACAAAAATGCTGGAGAAACTCAGCGGGTGCAGCAGCATCTATGGAGCGAAGGAAATAGGCGACGTTTCGGGCCGAAACCCTTCTTCAGACTTATGAGATGTTGTTCCTCCAACTTGCATTTTGCCTCACTCTGACAATGGAGGAGGTCTAGGACAGAATGGTCAGTGTGGGAATGGGAGGGGGAATGTTTTGCAACTGGGAGATCAGGTAGGTCCAGGCGGACTGAGCAAAGGTGTTCAGCGAAACGATCGCCCAGTCTACGTTTGGTATCACTGATGTATAAGAGTCCCCATCTTGAATAACGGATACAATTGATGATGTTGGAGGATGTACAAGGGAACCTCTCCCCTGTCAGGGACTGTCAGGGTCCCTGGACAGAGTCAAGGGAGGAGGTACCGGATAATCTGATTTAGTGCATTGCACTTTATAAAGAGAAATTGCTCAGATAACTAAATTTGATGTATTCAAGGAACCCCCGGGAATATCTTCTGCTTTAAATACCCTATCTCATTCAGTTTTTGTAGCCACTTTGTAAGTATGCTGGGCCTCATGTTAAAATAAATCTGTCAGTCTTTTTAACAGGTTGTTCAGTGGCTCTGGTTCAGCAGACTGCTTTATTATAATAATAACAACAAATCAGCCCACAAAGAGAGTGCTTTGGTCACGTTTAATTAATTTTCAACATCTGGCTCAAATACATCCTCACTAATTATGGTCTATGGAAAGGAAATTAAATTGATTTTGGAGCTCATCTAGATTCATGTTAACACGTGCAGTAATGTTTGGATACAAATGCCGCAGTAATATTTCTCTTTCAATTGCACAACATTCTTGCACTTATAAAATACCGATTGCACTCTGTGCTAAGTCTCAGGAGACTGCGCTGCTTCCATGGGATAAATAAGATTGAGCTGCAGCTTGCAAGTGGAAAAATTCACTTAATCTAATTCTAATGCTTGAAGAATTTTTTTTCAGATAAAGCCGTGTGAAGCGTAAGATAAGGCAGATTTATCAGCAGAAAGTGTCACACAGGAAACAGCTCACGAGGCAGTTCAATATGAAACTGCAATGCTTTGTCTTAAAACAGTGGGAAGCTGCTCACAATAATCTTCTGTTTGTCTGAAAGAGGCCTTTAAGAAATGCAGTCAGTAATTTTATTTTTCAGTGGTTTGACATTGCTTAAACTTATAACTGATTACAATGATATTGTTTGGGCTGACCATTGGGATATTACGAATATCTGGCTCATGCCCCAGATAGTACAAGCAAATAGAAAATCGACACATCGCTTTTGGTTCAGAGTCATTTCTTCGGACAGTTCTAAAGGCTCAAAGGAGAAACAAAAAAACATGCTTTTCAAAGACTGTCAACTTCACAGACTTAAATTTTCTGACCAGTGTTTCCTTGTGATAGTTTTATATTAAATCAGCAGTTCATTTTTCCCTTCATAAAAAACAGTGCACGCACTCTGTCAACTGCAGGAAAATTTAAACAATGAGGTTTTCCGCAGAATAGACCGTGACATCAATCTGCAAAAAAGGAACGAATGGTAGATGCTGGAAAGCTGAAACTAAATCTGAAAATGTTGCAAATACTCCACCAGTCAAGCAGCACATCTGGTGAAAGAAAAACAAATTGCAGACAGTTTACCTTTCATCAGAGTGCTGACAGATAAGTGCTGTCAAATGTGGAATAAAAACAGACGGGCAAAAAATAGAGCCTGCTGTCTCTGTAACTGCGTGTAAAGCCTCTCACCCCTTGCTCTAGTTTGTGGCATCCATCCTTTGCGGTGGATTTTAGTATGCATAGCCATGATCAAGACGACATGGATTATTAATTTTGAAGACACATTGAACACCGTGAAATCTGTCTCGGTTGTGAATTTTTGACAGGACATTATCGTTCACTTATATTGAGGAGAATTTAGCAGAGCAAGAGGCTGTGGAATGAAGCAGATTATTTTCCAACTCCGGGCTCAATGACTGCACAATTCCAGGGATGAAGTTTGAAGAAGAGCCACGACCAGAATCGTCACCCATTCCTTCTCTCCAGAGATGCTGTCTGACCCACTGAGTTACTACGGCATTTTGTTCCTATCCAGGGAAGAGGAAATTGAGTTGTGAGGAGAGATCAGGTTATATGGATAAAAACCTCCTGGAGTTTGGATGAATGTGAGCTGATCTCATTGAAGTGTATCAAACCTTTGGAAAGGAGATGCTCAGATATTGTTTTTTCATGCACAGCAGTCTGGGATAAATATTATAACATCAGTATAAGGCATTGACCTTTCAGGGGCTCCAATATATGGCAAATCTCAACTCCATGGGGAGGTGAATGCTCAGTGACTGAAATTACTCAAGCCTGAATTCATAGACTTCTGAATATTAATAGAATCTGAATGTTGTCACCTTTTTTCACACAGAGAGTTGTGAGTCTGTGTAATTCTCTGCCTCAGAGGGCGGTGGAGGCTGGTTCTCTGGATACTTTCAAGAGAAAGCTAGATAGGGCTCTTAAAAATAGCAGTCAGGGGATATGGGGAGAAGGCAGGAATGTGGTATTGATTGGAGCTGATCAACCATGATCTCATTGAATGGCGGTGGTGCCTTGAAGGGCCGAATGGCCTACTCCTGCACCTATTGTCAAATCTGGATTTCCCAATTGACAGCCATATTAATTCCCTTTTCCACCCTGACCTGTTTATCCTCTGCCTCCTCCACTGCCAGGCTGTCCAAAAGCAAACTGGAAAAATAGCACCTCATAATTTAAACTGGGCAGTCTGCAACTCGATGGCCTGCACATTTGAGTTCTCAGATTTCAAGTAATCCATATCTTCTCTGCCCTTCCTCACCTCCTATCTACCCTTGATCTCTCACATATGCTCCACTTGCCACCTTACTCCTCCCCAGGGGCGGAAACGCGCATGCGCACACACACACACACTATCCTCAGTCCCACCCCCTACTTCCGCCTCTGACCGACACCTCCCTCCTCTAATCATCGCAGTCAATCATCATGGTCCCGCCCCCCCTACTGCCTGGTGACCGATGTCTCTCTTGTCCAATCATCTGCCCTCGATCATCTGCCCCACTCCCATTGTCTCGCGGAAAGTGGTAGTGCATGTCGGCACAAACGATGTCGGAAGAAGGAGATGAATATTCTGAAGCGTGACTTTAGAGAGCTCGGAAAAGTGCTGAAAAGCAGGACCTCCAGGGTGGTTATCTCCAGTTTGCCTCCAGTTCCTCGTGCTGGTGAGAGCAGGAACAGGGCGATACAGGACCTGAATGTGTGGCTGGGGACTGGTGCAGGGGGCAGGGATTTTGATTCTTAGACCATTGGGATCTGTTTTGGAGTAAGGGGGATCTGTACAAAAGGGACAAATTGCACCTTAACAGGTGGAGGACCGGCATTCTGGCAGGCAGTTTGCCACTGCGACACAGGTGGTTTTAAACTAAATAAGGTGGGGGGGGGGGACAAATGGGATAGTCAAGGATGGAGTTATAGGGAAAGGGAGTTAAGGGATAGTTAATAACCCCAGATTTAACGGGAAAGAAAGCTCACAAAGGGATAGGAGAGTTTTGGCCAAGTGTAATAGGGATCAATGTGAAAGGTTAGATGCGTGAGGAATTAAAAGTGTTGTATTTGAATGCGTGAAGTATAAGAAGTAAAGTAGATGAGCTTGAGGCTCAGTTAGAGGTTGGTAGATATGACATTGTAGGGATTACCAAGACATGGCTGCAGGAGGATCAGTTCTGAGAACTTAATATTCAGGGTTATACATACCACACCATATAACCATATAACCATATAACAATTACAACAGAATAAAGGCCATCTCGGCCCTTCAAGTCCATGCCGAACACTTATTTTCCCCTAGTCCCATCTACCTGCACGCAGACCATAACCCTCCATTCCTTTCCCGTCCATATACCTATCCAATTTATTTTTAAATGATAAAAATGAACCTGCCTCCACCACTTCCACTGGAATCTCATTCCACACAGCTACTACTCTCTGAGTAAAGAAGTTCACCCTCATGTTACCCCTAAACTTCTGTCCCTTAAGTCTCAAGTCGTGTGCTATACAGCTGGCGGATAGCACGAGAATTTTTAATCTGTCTCTACCATAGTGCCGGTGCCGAAAAATCTAATGTCACCAACCTGAATGACTACCGCATCAAATCCAGCATCCCTGCCTCACTGGACTCTCATCAATTTGCCTACAGAGCAAATAGATCGACAGAGGATGCCATCTCTCTGGCTCTTCACACTGTCCTGACTCACCTGGATAGACAGGTCACATACGTAAGGATGCTCTTCATTGACTATAGCTCTGCATTCAATATGGTCATCCCCACCAAGCTCACCACTAAATTCCACCAGCTAGGCCTCAGCTCGCCGATATGCGATTGGATCCTGAACTTTCTGACGGAGCGACCGCAGGCAGTGAGACTGGGCCCACACCTGTCCTCCACTATCACCCTGAGCACCGGCACACCACATGGCTGTGTACTAAGCTCCATGCTCTACTCCCTCTTCACTCACGACTGTGTTCCTGCATTCGACACCAACACCATCGTGAAGTTTGCAGACGACACAACAGTGATTGGGCTGATCACCGACGGTGATGAAACAAAATACAGAGCGGAGATGCAGAACCTGGCGGACTGGTGCGCACGTAACAACTTGTCACTAAACACCTCCAAGACCAAGGAGCTGATTATTGACTTCAGGAGGTCCCATAATGGAGAATACGCCCCAATCTCCATCTACGGGGAAAGTGTGGAGAGAGTGTCCAGCTTTAAGTTTCTGGGCACTCACATTTCAGAAGACCTCACATGATCCACCAACACCGCTGCGCTGGTCAAGAAGGCACAGCAATGACTGTTCTTCCTGAGGACATTAAAAAAGACTGGTCTGCCCCCAACAGTTGCTGACAACCTTCTATCGCTGCAGCACAGAGAGCATATTAACATATGGCATCTCTGTGTGGTATCTCGGCTGCACGGAGGCGGAGGGGACAGCTCTTCAGCGCGTCGTCCACAGAGCGCAGAGGATCATTGGGACAGAGCTACCATCCTTGGAGGGCATCTACCACACATGGTGCCTCAGGAAGGCCATCAGCATTCATAAAGACTCCTCACACCCTTGTAACGGACTGTTCGAACTACATCCCTCCGGCAGACGTTACAAGTCCTTCTACGCCCGAACCTCCAGACTCAGAAACAGCTTCATTCCCAGAGGTATAGTGGCTCTGAACCGGCCCTGCTGAGTGCCCCCCATCCCACCTGGGACTGTCTCCCTCAGATGGTCACGTTGCACAGTTTATTTATTTATTTATTTATTTTGACATCGGTTGGAAGCTGCATACCAAATCTCGTTGCACTGATATGCAATGACAATAAAAGATATTATTATATTATTATTATTATTATTATGTCCTCTTGTTTGAATCGTCCCTACTTTCAATGGGAAAAGATTATCCACAAACATCCTATAGAAAGGACAGGCAGGCGGGCAGAGGAGGGGGGGTAGCTCTTCTGGTGAGGAATGGAATTCAGTCCCTTTCAAGGGAAGACATAGGGTCTCACGAGGTAGAATCACTGTGGGTTGAGTTGAGGAATTGCAAAGGAAAGAAGACACTAATTGGTGTTATCTACAGATCCCCAAATAGTAGCCTGAATGTAGGGTGTAAGTTTCAGCGGGAGTTAAAACTGGAAAGTAACAAAGGTAATGCCATTGTGGTGATGGGGGATTTCAATATGCAGGTAGACGGGGAAAATCAGATTGGTTTAGGACCCCAAGAAAGAGTTTGTGGAGTGCCTCCAAAATGGATTCTTAGAGCAGCTTGTAATGGAGCTGACCAGAGAAAAGGCAATCCTGGATTTAGTGTTGTCCAATGAACCAAATTTGATAAGAGAACTCGAGGTAAAGATTAGTTAAAACAAGTATAGGTCCATTGCAGTCAGAAACAGGTGAATTGATCATGGGGAACAAGGACATGGCAGACCAATTGAATAACTACTTTGGTTCTGTCTTCACTAAGGAAGACTTAATTAATATGCCCGAAATAGCAGGGGACCGGGGGTCAAATGAGATGGAGGAACTGAGTGAAATCCATGTTAGCCGGGAAGTGGTGTTAGGTAAATTAAATGGATTAAAGGCCGATAAATCCCCAGGGCCAGATAGGCTGCATCCCAGAGTACTTAAGGAAGTAGCCCCATAAATAGTGAATGCATTAGTGATAATTTTTCAAAACTCTTTAGATTCTGGAGTAGTTCCTGAGGATGTAACAAATCGAGGGGATAAGGGAGAATCAGTGGATGTATATCTGAACTTTCAGAAGGCTTTCGACAAAGTCCCACATAAGAGATTAGTATACAAACTTAAAGCACACGGTATTGGGGGTTCAGTATTGATGTGGATAGAGAACTGACTGGCAGACAGGAAGCAAAGAGTAGGAGTTAACGGGTCCTTTTCAGAATGACAGGCGGTGACTAGTGGGGTACCGCAAGGCTCAGTGCTGGGACCCCAGCTATTTACAATATGTATTAATGATTTGAACGAGGGAATTAAATGCAACATCTCCAAGTTTGTAGATGACACGAAGCTGGGGGGCAGTGTTAGCTGTGAGGAGGATGCTTGGAGGCTGCAAGATGACTTGGATAGGCTGGGTGAGTGGGCAAATGCATGGCTGATGCAGTATAAAGTGGTTATCCACTTTGGTGGCAAAAACAGGAAAATAGACTCTTATCTGAATGGTGGCTGATTAGGAAAAGGGGAGATGCAACGAGACTTGGGTGTCATGGTACACCAGTCATTGAAAGTATGCATGCAGGTGCAGCAGGCAGTGAAGAAAGCAAATGGTATGTTAGCATTCATAGCAAAAGGATTTGAGTATAGGAGCAGGGAGTTTCTACTACATTTGTACAGGGTCTTGGAGAGACCTCATCTGGAGTACTGCGTACAGTTTTTGTCTCCTAATCTGAGGAAGGACATTCTTGCCATAGAGGGAGTACAGAGAAGATTCACCAGACTGATTCCTGGGATGTCAGGACTTTCGTATGAAGAAAGACTAGATGGACTCGGTTTGTACCCGCTAGAATTTAGAAGATTGAGGGGGGATCTTATAGAAACTTACAAAATTCTTAAGGGGTTGGACAGGCTAGATGCAGAAAGATTGTTCCCGATGTTGAGGAAGTCCAGAACAAGGAGTCAAAGTTTAAGGATAAAGGGGAAATCTTTTAGGACTGAGATGAGAAAAACATTTTTTACACAGAGTGGTGAATCTCTGGAATTCTCTGCCACAGAATGTAGTTGAGGCCAGTTCATTGGCTATATTTAAGAGGGAGTTAGATGTGACCCTTGTGGCTAAGGGGATCAGGGGGTATGGAGATAAAGCAGGTACAGGATACTGAGTTGGATGATCAGCCATGATCATATTGAATGGCGGTGCAGGCTCGAAGGGCCGAATAGCCTACTCCTGCATCTATTTTCTATGTTTCTATGTTACTATGTAAAGGAACCGCTTGGAGGCAGTGATCATAATATGATTCGTTTTAATCTGCAATTTGAGAAGGAGAAGTTTAAATCAGAAGATGCATGAGAGAGGAGCTGGCCAAGGTAAACTGGAAAGGGATACTAGCAGGAATGACGATGGAACAGCAATGGCAGGAATTTCTGGGCATAATCCGGAAGACAAGGGATCATTTCATTCCAAAAAGGAAGAAAGATTCTAAGGGGAATAGGAGGTACCCGTGGCTGACAAGTGAAGTTAGGGATAGAATAAAACTAAAAGAAAAGATGTATAAGAGTAACCGGAAGCCAGAGGATTGGGAAACTTTCATAGGACAACAGAAGGAAACAAAACGGGCAATACGGGCTGAAAAGATGAAGTACGAGGGGAAGCTGGCCAGGAATATAAAGAAGGACAGTAAAAGCTTCTTTAGATATGTTAAGGGAAAAAGAGTAACAAAGTCATATGTGGGTCCCTTGAAGGCAGACACGGGTGAAATTATTATGGGGAACAAGGAAATGGCAGAACAGGTACTTTGGATATGTCTTCACTAAGGAAGACACAAACAATCCCCCAGAAGTATTGAAGGACAGAGGATCTAAGGGGGGCGAGGAACTAAAATATATTTTCATCAGGCGAGAAATAGTATTGGGTAGGCTAATGGAACTAAAGGATGATAAATCCCCAGGGCCTGATGGACTTTATCCCAGGGTCCTCAGGGAGGTGGCTCTAGAAATAGTGGACGCATTGGTGATCATTTTCCAATGTTCAATGGATTCAGGATCAGTTCTTGTGGATTGGTGGATAGCTAATGTTATCCCACTTTTCAAGAAAGGAACGAGAGAGAAAACGGGGAATTACAGACCAGTTAGCCTGACTTTGGTTGTGATATAGATGCTGGAGTCAATTATTAAAGAGGTAATATTGAGGCATTTGGATAGCAGTAAAAGGATTAGTCCAAGTCAGCATGGATTTATGAAACAATAATCATGCTTGACTAATCTTCTGGAATTTTTTGAGGCTGTGACAATAAAATGGATAAAGAGGGGCCAGTGGATATAGTGTATCTAGACTTTCAGAAAGCATTTGATAATGGCCCACATGGGAGACTGGTGACTAAAATTAGAGCACATGGTATTGGAGGCAGGGTGTTGACATGGATAGAAAATTGGTTGGCAGCCCGGAAGCAAAGAGTAGGAGTGAACGGGTCCTTTTCAGAATGCCAGGCAGTGGCGAGTGGAGTGCCGCAAGGCTCCGTGTTGGGGCCACAACTGTTTACCATATATATTAATGATTTGGAAGAGGGAATTAGGAGCAACACTAGCAGGTTTGCCGATGACACAAAGCTAGGAGGCAGTGTGAACTGTGAAGAGGATGTTAGAAGATTGCAGGGTGACCTGGACAGGTTGTGAGTGGGCAGATGCATGACAGATGCAGAATAATATAGATAAATGTGAGGTTATCCACTTTGGTGGCAAAAACAAGGGGGCAGATTATTATTTCAATGGGGTTGGGTTAGGTCAGGGGGAGGTACAGCGAGACCTGGGTGTCCTTGTACACCGGTCACTGAATGTTGGCATGCAGGTAAAGCAGGCAGTGAAGAAAGCTAATGGAATGTTGGCCTTCATAACAAGAGGATTTCAGTATAGGGGCAGAGAGGTTCTTCGGCAGTTGTATAGGGCTCTGCTAAGACCACATCTGGAGTATTGCGTACAGCTTTGGTCTCCTAATTTGAGGAAGGACATCCTTGTGATTGAGGCAGTACAGCATTGGTTCACGAGATTGATCCATGGGATGGCGGGACTGTCATATGTGGAAAGGCTTTCTGGAGTTCTAGTATGTGTGTTGTGCACTGCAGGGACTGGTTTCCAGAGGGCTAGTATGGACATTGTGGGATGAATGGATTCTTGGGGTGGCGGCTCAGTCACTCAAGCCTGTTGTGTTGGCACTCACTCATGGCTGGTGGGCTCACAGTTGACTCATGGCTTTTCCTTGAAATTTCATTTCAAGCAGGGTGCAAGGCCACTAAAGACTGCGAGTCATGAACTATCCCTCCCCCATCTTGCAGAGACTGAGCCACGCCCACACTTCTGGGTTTTATAGTCCCTCCCCCCTCCCATCAGAAGAAGCGTGTCCTTTATGGTGTGATTGACAGGAGAGAGAATCTCAACATTTTTAAACGCTAATAAATCTTTTATATTTCATCGATGGGAAAAACCTTCAGCACCTGATGAGCGGAGGGGGACTCTGAGTAAGAGGGCCAAAAATCACAGCCGTATGTGGTAGCGTTTCATCAAAATCAATACAAAGCGCAAACAGGAAGTGGTTTAGATTAGACTTTTAATTATATAGAAGGCAAGGCAGCTCTAATTAGGCAAGGCAGCTCACTTTAGCACTTTCAAAACCAAAGGCAAAGCAGCTCGCTTTAGCACTTTCAAAACTAAAGGCAACACAGCTTTAGCACTTTCAAATCAAAACACACTTTTGCATTTTCAAACTATATTTTCAAACCACTTTAAGGGCACTGACAGGTCAGTACAACCCCTCAAAATTTAGTAGACATGTGTTCAGTGTTATTCACAGCTCAGACTGAGAATTGCGACCCCATCTTGCCGAGAACTGTGGCAACTCCACACATCCGGGTTTTATAGTCCCTCCGGAAGGGGCGTGGCCTTCAGGAGAGAGAATCACAACATTTTTTAAGCACTAATGACTCTTTTATTTTTCATCGATGGGAAAAATCCTCTGCACCTGATGAGCGGAGGGGGACTCTGATTAGGATGGACAGAAATCGCAGCTGTACGTGGTAGCGTTTTTTCTAAAATCAATATGAAGCGCAAACAGGAAGTGGTCAAGATTAGACTTTTAATTATAAAGAAGGCAAGGCAGCTATAATTAGGCAAGGCTGCTCTAATTAGGCAAGGCAGCTTGCTTTAGCACTTTCAAAACCTTATGGAAGGCAGCTTGCTTTAGTACTTTCAAAACCAAAGGCAACACAGCTTGCTTTACCATTTTCAAAGCCAAAGGCAAAACAGTTTGCTTTAGCACTTTCAAAACCAAAGGCAACATAGCTTGCTTCAGCACTTTCAAAACCAGCGTTTTTTCCAAAATCGATATACAGAACAACAGGAAGTGGCCAAGATCAGACTTTTAGTAATATAGATTATATGGGTCAGGCAGCATCTGTAAAGGAAAATGGCAGACACATTTCAGGTTGGGATCTTGCTTCAGGCTGAAGAAGGGTCCTGACCTAAAATGTGTCAGAAGGCCTGCAGATGCTGGTTTACACTGAAGCTAGACGCAAAATGCTGCAGTAATTCAGCAGGCAGACCACATCTCTGGAGAGAAGGAATGGGTAACGTTTCGGGTAGAGACTCTCCTTCAATCAGGTTGAAG
The DNA here is from genome assembly GCF_028641065.1 of Leucoraja erinaceus. NCBI lineage: Eukaryota > Metazoa > Chordata > Chondrichthyes > Rajiformes > Rajidae > Leucoraja > Leucoraja erinaceus. The sequence continues at coordinate 71,583,341 of NC_073378.1, forward strand.
AAGGGTCTCAAACCAAAATGTCACCCATTTCTTCTCTCCAGTGATGCTGTCTATCCTGCAGAATTACTCCAGCATTTTGTGTCTATCTGATCTAATACATTGTCCATTTCTCTCCACAGATGTTGCGTAACCTACTGATTTACGCTGTCATCCTACTTTTTCCCTTCTACCCCCACATTTACCTCCCATTGTTCACCTAGCTTTCCTAATAGATTCCAGAATTTACAGCATTTGAATCCATTTAACACCTCCCCACCTTTGTGTGCTCTTCACCCCTTCCCCATCTGACCGATATCTTCCAATCAGTCACTACTCCTCTCTACCCCCTTATTTATTGCTAGTTATTGTTCCGCTCCTGATACTGGATTTCCCACTGCTCTTTTAGTCTTTGCTGAAATGTTGACTCTCCATTTCCCTCCACAGATGTTACCTGACCTATTAAGTTCCTCTATCTCCCCTTTGCCATAGATTCCAGTATTTACAGTCTCTTGTGCTTTCTCTGTGACATTACATGCATTTGGTCAATCCATTCCCTTTAGGAAGACGGATCTGCCATCCTTATCTGCACTTGCTGAAATCTGCCGCATGACCTACAGCAATTCATTTAACTCCTGGAAAACCCTCTGAAATTCCTTGGGAATTTGCAGCTAGTCCAAGATTGACGCAGATCATCACAACCCATAAATATATTAAAACATGTAATTAAACAACGTTACATAACTTGCAAAATAAAGAGGTTTGATGTGTGTATTTATATAAAATAATGCTGGAAATTACTTAAGAGCTTTGTGAATATTTAAGTCTCATGCTTTTGGTGCTTAAGACAGTTGGGAACATTTCAATGGCTGGAAGCTGCGTTATAGATTGGCTGTACTGTTAGTATTCACAGATAAAACTCATGGGTTGTTTCATGCAGAAGATAAGGACTGTAAGTTTAATCTTTCTTTGCTGACACCTGCGTTGTGGAGGAATGTTTCCATCCTTCATTAAGTGCAGTTATTTGTGGTCCTGTGCGTTCAGCTCATTTTCCATAAAATAAACTTGCTGCGCATGTGCATAAAATAGTTAACACGCAGTTACAAATTGGTCCAAGACAATCTTATGAACAACTTTGTTCATAGTCTCGAAAGACGTCACCGATTTATCTGCTGGGATAATTTCCAAAGTGTCAGTACCTTTGGCAGGGGAGGGGACAGAAAGATATCCTCTGTTAAGAACACAGAACAGAGCAGCAAAGGACAGGAACAGGCACTTTGGTGCATAAAGTTAGTGCCAAACATAATACCAAGTTCAACGAATCACCTCTACTGGCATGTGATCTGTATTCCCACATTGCTTGCATATCCATGTGCTTAATCTAAAAGCCTCTCAAATGCTACAGTCATATATGCCTCGGCCACCACTCCAGGCAGCACACCATTCTATGCAAAAACAACATGCCCAGTTCATCTCTTTTAAATTTTATCCTTCTCAACATAATGCTATGCGCTTGAGTGTTTAACAATTCCACCATGGGGAAATGTTTTCTGACTGTCTACCCTATTTATGCCTCTCATCATTTTCTAAGCTGTATCAGGTCTCCCCTCAGCCTTTGACACTCCAGCGTAAATGTCCAACCCCTCCTTGCAGCTAATACCCTCTAATCCAGGCAGCATTCTGATAAACGTCTTCCACATCCTCTCCAAAGCATCCACATCCTTCCTGCAATTGGGGCAACCAGAACTACACAGAATGCTCCAAATGAGACCTAACCAAAATCTTATAAAACTGCCACGTGACTTCCTGAGTTTTATATTCAATGCCCCAATCGATGAAGGCAAGCATACTATATGCTTTCTTTACCACACTATCTACTTGTATTGCCATTTTCTGGGAGCTATGGACTTATAAGGTTGTTATCAAGTATGGGAGTAATCTAATCAAGTATGATTTGATTGGTATGGACGTCAGGGATTATGGGGAGAAAGCTGGAGAATGGGATTAAGAGGAAAAGATAGGTCATCCATGATTGAATGGAGGAGTAGACTTGATGGGCCGAATGGCCTAATTCTGCTCCTATCATTTATGAACTATGGACATGGACCCAAATTCTCTCTGTACATCAATGCTGATCAGGGTCTTGCCATTAACTATAATTTCTCCTAAAACCCCTGTCTCACGGTGGGAGTTCACCCCCCCAAGTTATCCCGAGTTAAAAACAAATCAAACTCGTAGTAATCACGTAGAATGAATGTAGCGGGAACGTCGGAGCTCGTGGACGTAACTTAGCGACTCGTAACACTAACAGCAGGTACTCAGGAAACACGTTAACTCGTGAACATTTTTCAACATGTTGAAAGATTTCCACGAGTCAAATATATTCTTGAAGGAAAAGTGTGATACTTTTTAACTTGTTGTAATACCGTAGTAGCCGTGAGTTTACCGTAGTGACTCGCGAGTTTACCGTATTAACTCGTAGTATTAACTCTTAACGTATTACCGTATTAACTCTTAACTCGGCAGCTGGACAGAGAAAAAAAAGGTGAGTAAAAAAACGGTGATAAAGATTTAGAAAAATAAAGCCCATTTTGCACGAGAAATGGAGCACCACAGCAAACAACACTTTGAAAAAGGGCTTCTCATGCCAATTAACAAATAAAACGCAAAGAAGTATTTCCAGTATTTCCTCTCATTAAGCTGAGAAATGGTGCACAAGCCTAAATTCTGGCAATAAAACAGACAATGCTATGTTTTGAGATCTACCTACACTAATCAGACAAGCAGATTCATGATAATCACTGCTTCAAGAACAGACAGATGCAAGGGGTGGAAGATTGCAACCTTCACGTGGTCCGCCCTGTTTTAACTAATGCAATCACCTCGACGTGCACAAATGGAAGATCAAATAGAACAAGTTGTCCAACAACTTTAGGCTGTGCATGCCACACGAACGAAGAAGAAGAAGACAGATGCAAGGACATTATTTACACTAAAATGAAAATATAAATCTACACTTAAAGTTAAATCAAACAAAGTGAGCAGGATTTAAACTGAACTTGACATTTACTGAATTTGTCTGCATGTGGGCTCTCCTCATGCAGTGGTGTACCTGTTGTCGGCTGTCCCTCAAAGTAAGCTGTCCTGCCACGGCACATTGCCCAATATTGAATTGTAGTATGAGCAGAGATGGACTCTCTGCTCTTTGCATTCTTAGTCCCCGTGTTACCTGGAAAACGCTGCAGTGACACCAAAGTCGCGTCGTTTACACCACTCCTCCACACACCGGGTGTTATGCTCCCTGTTTGACTGTCTACCAAGTCACCGTCCTGCATGGCTGTCACTGATCCTGCAGCTGCACCTCTCATGCAGATAAGGTTGTGCAGAACACATGCTGCAAACACAATAGTCTCGACATTCTTGGGCTCCTGTTCTATAGTTTTGAGCAAGCATCGAAATCTGTTTGCCAGGATGCCAAATGCATTTTCTACAAACCTCCTAGCCCTGGACAGCCTGTAATTAAAGATGCTCTGGACCCTTGTCAAATGCCTGTGTGGGTATGGCTTCATCAACCAGGGCCTTAGTGCAAAGGCATCGTCAGCAACCATTGAATAAGAAATGCCCGGGTTGTCTTCTCCTGGCAGAAGTTTGGAACCAGGCATATCTGCTGTTCCATTTTCCATTTTCTGCCCAAGGGATGTCTCTCTCCAAATCCTGCATTCAGCGACACTTCCAGGTGTGCCCACATCCACATACTGGAAGTTGTAATTAGAATCCACCACAGCTAAGTACAATAGAATGGAATTTTATGTAATTAAAATAATTTGAGCCACCATTGGGTTGACAACGAATGGCCACATGCTTGCCATTCAGAGCCCCACATGTGTGTGTAAAGTTCCATCTGTTTTCAAACCCCAGCGCCACTCCCTTCCACGCATCTGGTGTACTGAGGCAGTCCATCACATCATCTTGTAAGAATCACCTGATGCCAAGTAGCGGAGGGTGATGGCTAGGTGCAGGCCTGGATCCAGTGCCTTTCTCATAACCATGTCAGCAGAGGTCCCACGTTAGTCTTCAGCTCATTAAAGATTGAATTGAATTGAATTGAATTGAATTCCTTTATTGTCATTCAGACCTTACGGTCTGAACAAAATTTCGTGCCTGCAGTCATACATACAATAATACAATAATAAACAACAATAAACACAAATTAACATCCACCACAGTGAGTCCTCCAAACACCTCCTCACTGTGGTGGAGGCAAAAATCTTAGGGCTGCAGTCTCTTCCCTCTTCTCCCTCTGCGCTGAGGCGATTCCCCACCGGGCGATGGTACAAACAGTCCCGCAGCTCACCGAACCCCGCGAACGGGCTGGTTCAAACACTGCGGCCCGGGGTGGTCGAAGCGGCCACACCTCCAGTCCAGCACACGCAGCCGCCGGCCCGCGGCTGAACCCAGGACTCTGGACACCGCTGCCAGAATGTCGTCCCAGCCACCGGAGCACCGTCCCAGCCCCCGGACCAGATCGCCCTCACGTGAGTACCGATCCACCTTCGTGCTGGGCCACTCCAGCGGGAGTGCTGTTCCTCCCTCGGGCTGGGCCACTCCAGCGGGAGTGCCGTTCCTCCCTCAGGCTGGGCCACTCCGACGGGAGTGCCATTCCTCCCTCGGGCTGGGCCACTCTGACGGGAGTGCCGTTCCTCCCTCGGGCTGGGCCACTCCAGCCCCTCACCATGCCGCTCTCACGGGAGCACCATTCCATCCCGGGCTGGGCCGGGAGCGAGCCCAGGACGAGTCCTGTCAGCTGCCTCCAGAGTCCTGAGGTCGCCGGCTCCGCTAGGCCTCAGCGTAGACGGAGGCAGAGAAGGGGGATACGACAAAAAGGTTGTATTCCACCGAAGGGAGTGACAGCAGCCCCCGTTTCACCCCCCACCCCCCTCCCCACATAAACACAGCCTAAAAACCAAAAACATAACTAGACAAAACGAAAAAAAAAAACACAAAAAAGTAAAAGACAAACGGACTGCAGGCGAGTCGCAGCCGTTCCCAGCGCCGCCACTCAGGTGATATTCTGATGAAATGTTTAAATGCAGATTGATCCTCGTTGCACAGCACATTAAGCAGGTTGTCATACTGTCCAAACAGAGATCTCCTTTGAAAGAGGGGCTTTACCCACTGAGACCTCTTCTTAATCTTCCTCTTCCCTTCTGCCTTCGTGCACAAGCATTCTTGCATCAGATTAAGGGCTGCTGCATGCAGCACTCGAACAAAATACTATGCCATCCTGAACTCCTTGCACTCTTGCCTTCTTGCACTCATGTTTCCGAAATAGTTAATTTAAACATGGGAGGCTTTTTATAGTGAAAAGAAAACTGCATGACATCATTTTTATCATGTGATGATTTCTCCACACATCAGCAGTCGTTGTTGGCTCAAGAGTAACTCAGGAGAGGAACTTGGTACATCGCAGAAATGAGAATTAAACGGCAAACTAAGACATACACGTGAACATAAAGTTGGAATCTCGCAGAAAACCACGAGTTTGATTTTTTTTCTTTAACTGGGGAGAACTCGTGGGTGAACTCGCACCATGGGACAGGACTATTACAGTCAACCTCCCAAAGTGCAGCACCTCAAACTTTGGATAAAGTTCATCTGCCATTTCTCCGTCCATTTCTCCGTCCATTTCTCCAGCTGATCTATATCCCGCTGTATCCTCTTGCAGTCTTTCTCACTGTCGGTAACAACTCCAATTTTGGTACATAGCATACATTATGATCACGGAGAGGAATTTCACAGAGGTTGGAGAATAAGGAGATGAGTCCACACATGGAACACCGTGCTAAATTTACAGGATATAGTAGCTTTTGGAGGTCATTCAAAGGAGATTTTACAGCCTGGTTGACAGGGTTGTTCTATTAGGAATGGTTATACATTTTGCATCTGTATTCCAAAGGAGCTGAGAAGAACAATGGAAAAACCTCATTCAAATATATAAAATCCTAAGGGACATGACCAGGTAGATGTTCAATATTTTCACAAATTGAAGGTTCACAAACAAAGATGCATAGCTACTAAATAAGGGGATGGTCATTTTAAAGTTGATGTGTAGAGAAATTGGAATTCTCTACTCCTGTGAAAAACAGAGGCCAAATAATTAGATATATTTAAGGTACAGATAGATATTTGAATGACTGAGGAATTGAGAGTTATATAGAACTTGGAGTTAATTCAACAAAGATCAGCCTTGATCATTTTGAATGGTGGGACAGGCTTGAAAGGCCTAGTGGTTTAACTCTGGGAATTGAGAATATACTTGAATTTGCTGCAATTCTGGGAAAGTGATATTGAAGTGTAATGTGTGAAGCAAGTTCACAAGTGACATATTTATAATTAATGATTGTAATTCAAGGCACCAACATGCTTTGAATGGTTGGGACATTTCCATTTTATGATTCAAAGTTTTATATTGGTATGTAATTTCAACAAATATACTGCTGAGTCACGTATTCAGGTTTGTTTTACTAACAGTGTCTCCATTTACTTGGGGAGGTTATGTTATTGTTAAACATTTGAAATAGGTGATGAGACCAGGCAATTTGTGCATTCTAGGTGGACTAGTAAATCTTGGAATCATGTTGACTGAGAGCAGGCACGGGGTGAAGATTGCAACCTTCACGTGGTCCGCCCTGTTTCGACTAATGCAATCAACTTGACGTGCACAAACGGAAGATCAAATAGAACAAGTTATCCTATAACTTTAGGCTGTGCACGCCACACGAAAGAAGAAGTAGAGCATGCGCTATTATGATTAAAGTTATCACATCTTGAAGAGTTAACTATTGTAGCTGAATAATTGTTTCAAAAGAGCCGTTTTTATTACTCAAATTATAATCCTGAATGTTCCAGCAATGGTTAATTCATAAACTTCAATTGTGTTCATTTTTTCATTATAACCCAGGAAAAATGCTTACTTTACATCTTAATGGGATTTTTTTGGGGTAAATAAACTGTTGTTAATATATTTTCTTCAATATGCGGTTGTTCGATATGCAAGTCATTTGTGACAAAGTGGCACGGTGGCGCAGCAGTAGAGTTGCTAACTTACAGCGCTTGCAGCGCCAGAGACCTGTGTTCGATCCTGACTGGGACTGCTGTCTATACGTTCTCCCCGTGACCTGCGTGGGTTTTCTCCGAGATCTTCGGTTTCCTCCCACATTCCAAAGACGTACAGGTTTGTAGATAAACACAAAATGCTGGAGTAACTCAGCGGGACAGGCAGCATCTAAGGAGAGAAGGAATGGTTGACGTTTCGGATCGAGACCCATCTTCAGGTTAGTTGGCTAGCTATAAGTGTAAATTGTCCCCAGTGTATGTTAAAATGTGGGGATCATAGATTGGTGTCGATTAGGTTGGCCGAAGGGCCTGTTTCCGCGCTGTTTCTCTCAATTAAACTAAACTAAACTCCATTAAAAGCAGCATGATGACATCCAGACAATCTGATTTCTTTGACATTTTTGCTGGAATATCTGTTGGAAAGAACATGTGCAGAAAGATGGAGATTCTGGACTCAACAGGAGGCAAAGATAGGACCCTGGGCATTTAACTCAGGCCTAAGCAGGCTCAGAGCTCCAGTTTTGACCTGTCATTGTGCAGGAGGCCTGTGGCATTCACAAGCCCCATTTTTATAAAAATCTGTGATTCCGCCTCACACCATGCTCCTAACACAAGATAGATTGCATCAATAGTCCAGAAGTTCTCCACGTAAATATCAGGCCATGAAGAAACATCAGACTATTGATGACTGTTATTTATAGCACATTGGAAATATTAGGACGTGCCATAGAATTTTGAAGCCAATTGATAAATTATTTAACTCTGAGATTACAATTTAATAGCAGGTGCAATATGCCAATCAGGAAAAAAACCTATCTTTTCAGATTAGGTAAATCTTATTGACATATTTTGAGAATGAGTAAATGTGGGTACACACAGGATACAGCTGGTGTAACTATATAATTAACCTTTCTACAAACAATAATTGCTTCAAATTTAAAGTATAAACACAATTATTTGTGTGTTACTATAACAGTTTAGCTATCTGGTGTTACAATCTGGTAAATGACATTTCAGAAACAGTCAGTACTGAGGGAGGGGCAGGCTGATGAGATCAACCAACAATTTTGACTCAAAGTACCTGCAAGCCTGGCATCTGCCTGGCAACAGAGTTTTTGCATGTTTCACTTCACCTCTTCGAAGCAAATCAGGCTGAATAAAATATGCAGGATATGTTTAACATGTTTCAACTTCAAAATATGTTTTCCGGTTTATTATCAAATCTTTTGCACTGGGAGAAATCCTGCAGAAATGATTTTTGTTTGAGCTGTTGCTAGATATAATTCCAGTCACCAGCAGAGTGATAGACAAAATTATCAACGTCACCAGCTTTTAAATTTGAAATTGTTACTTTCTTTTATAAAAAGGCAACAACTTGCTATTTTGAGGGTGTTAGATCATTTTCTACTAGACTCCCTTATATTTCTGCGGCATCTACCACTAACTCAATGTCTGAAAGTTATTTACATGTGTAAGGATTTTCCTGAATGAGTTCAATTTTCATGATCCTGAAGTGAACCAGAAAGAGTACCAATTCTCCAATTCTTGCCTATTCTATTCCACCCACCTGGAACTGTTACAGTTCTTCCCATAACAATGAAGTTGGTTGTGGTGGGGAAGGCGGGATAATCCAAATCAGGATTATACATCTTGTTCCTGACATGTCTTGTAAATGACAGCAAAACTTTGGGGTGTCAGGAGGTGAGTCGCTTGTGACAGGATACCTAGGACTTGGTAATGCTAATGCTATTGAATCTCAAATGCATGTGGATAGACTCTCCTGTTGGAAATCCCAATTACCTGCATTAGAACTGTATTAGGAATGCAATTAAAAATTTCATAGTTCAATTTCAGGACATGCAGTGCATTCAGAAAGTATTCAGAGCACTTCACGGTTTCCATATTTTGTTACGTTACAGCCTTATTTTAAAATTTATTAAATTATTCTTTTTTTAAATCATCAATCTACACACAATACCCCAGAATGAAGAAGCGAATACAGGTGTTTACAAATTTTTGCAAAGTAATTAAAAAGAAATAACTGAAATATCACAATTACAGAAGTATTCAGATCCTTTGCTATGACACTCAAAATTGAACTTAGGTTCATCCTGTTTCCATTGATTATACTTGAGATGTTTCTACAATTTGATTAGAGTCCACCAGTGGTAAATTAAATTGATTGGACATGATTTGGAAAGACACATGCCTGTGTATATAAGGTCCCACAGTTGACAGTGCATGTCAGAGCAAAACCCAAGCCATGAAGACGAAGGAATTGTCCATAGTGCTCCGAGACAGAATTGTGTCGAGGCACAGATCTGGGGAAGGGTATAAAACAATTTCTGCAGCATTGCAGGACCCGAAGAGCACAGTGGCCTCTGTCATTCTTAAATGGAAGAACTTTGGAACCACCAGGTCTCTTTATAGAGCTGGCTGCCCGGCCAAACTGAACAATCGGGGGAGAAGGGCCTTGATCATGGAAGTGACTAAGAACCCGATGGTCACTCTGGCAGAGCTCCAGAGTTCCTCTGTGGAGATGGGAGAACCTTCCACAAGGAAAACTATATCTGCAGCACTCCACCAATCAGGCCTTTATGGTAGAGTGTCCAGACAGAAGCTATTACTCAGTAAAAGGCACATGACAGTCCGCTTGGCGTTTGCCAAAAGGCATGAGAAACAAGATTCTCTGGTCTGATTAAATCAAGATTGAACTCTGGAGGAAACCAGGCACTGCTCATCACCTGGCCAATACCATACGGTGAAGCATGGTGATGGCAGCATCATGCTGTGGGGATGTTTTTCAGTGGTAGAAACTGGGAGACTAGTCAGGATCGAGGGAAAGATGAAGGGAGCAAATACAAAGAGATCCTTGATGAAAATCTGCACCAGGACCTCAGACTGGGGTGGAGGTTTACCTTCCTACAGGATAACTACCCTAAGCACGCAGCCAAGACAATGCAGGAGTGGCTTTGTGACAAGTCTGTGAATGTCCTTGAGTGGCCCAGCCAGAGGCCAGTCTTGAACCCGATCGAACATCTCTGGAGGGACCAGAAAATAACTGTGCATCAACGCTCCCCATCCAACCTTGCAGAGCTTGAGAGGATCTGCAGAGAAGAATGGGAGAAATTACCAAAATACAGGTGTGCCAAGCTTGTAGTGTCATACCCAAGAAGACTTGAGGTTGTAATTGCTGCCAAAGGTACATCAACAAAGTACTGAGTAAAGGGTCTGAATACTTATGTAAATGTGATATTTAAGTAATTTATTTTTAATTACTTTGCAAAAATGTCAAAACACCTGTTGTCACTTTTTTATTATGGGGTCTTTTTTGTTGAGTAATGACTTAAAAAATAATAATTTAATCCAATTTCGAATAAGGCTGTAATGTAACAAAATGTGGAAAAAGTGAATACTTTCTGAATGAACACTCTTGACTCTTCAATGTTTTGCCGGCGTAGACTAACAATTCTGGATTCAACTCTCACTCACGGTCTTCCGGGGTGACTGGCTCACGTCCAGCCTCCGGGGCATAATTTTCTTAGTCACCAATCAAATTATAGTCTTTCTTATCAAAGCTTCTTGGTGCACTGATATAACCGTTTTACTTCAATTCTGCTCTGAACGAAATGTCGTTGCCTGCAGCCATACATATAATAATAAACAACAAAACACACAATAAACACAAATTAACATCCACCACAGTGAGTTCACCAGGCACCTCCTCACTGTGATGGAGGCAAGAATCTTAGGGTTACTGTCTCTTCCCTCCTCATTCTCCCTCTGCGCTCAGGCGATATGATATTACCCCACCGGGCGATGGTAAGTCAGTCCCGCGGCTCACCAAGCTCCGCGAACGGGCCGGTTCAAGCTCCGCGGCCCGGGGTGGTCGAAGCTTGAACCGGACGCAGCTGTTGCCGCGGTAGGTCCGGAAAACAGGCACCAGCCTGTGACCTGTGAGCTCCCGACGATGTCGTCCACTGGCCCGCGACCGAGCCCCGGTTTCAGGTCGCCGCCGCCAGAATGCTGCCTCAGTTACCGGAGCACCGTCTCAGCCCCGTGCCGGGCCGCCCTCACCGGAGCGCCGTCCCAGCCCCGAGTTGTGCCGCTGCCACCGGAGCGTCGTCTCAGCCCCACGCCGGGCCACCCTCACCGGAGTGCCGACTCAGCCCCACGCCGGGCCGCCCTCACCGGAGCGCCGTACCAGCCCCGATGCGTGCCACTGCCACAGGAGCGTCGTATCAGCCCCGAGTCATGCCGCTGCCACTGGAGCGCCCGAACGCCGCCACAGCTCGAAGGCAGCCAGCCTCGTGTTGGTGAGTCCTGGCTGGCTCTGCCTCCGGAGCCTCGAGGTCGGTCGCAGATTGGAGGTCGCCAGCTCCGCCATTAGGCCTCAGCGCAGATGGAGGCAGAGAAGGGGGGATACGACAGAAAGTCGCATTCCCCCGAAGGGAGAGACAGAAAACCACATTTCAGCCCCCCACCCCCCCACTAATAACCAAAAATTTAACTAAACAAGACAAAAAAACAACAAAAAAGGAAAAACAGACGGACTGCAGGCGAGCCGCAGCCGTTCAACAGCGCCGCCACTTCCGGAATTGGCCTGGAATATCTATTTTAAAAATGCTATTCCTTGTGTCTGCTGCGGTAATGTACCCCTCCCAACTTGTCAGTGATTTACATACCATTCCAAGTCAATTCCAAGGTGGCAAAGAAGGAATTAAACTCAGCTGTCAATTATCTCTAGACAGTGAATCCAGATACCCTGTTCCTCATTGCCGGTGACTTAAATCAAACTAACATTTGGAAGGTACCCTCCAAATACCGCCAACAGGTCTCCTACCCCATGTGGAGTGTCAACACACTTGATTATTGCCACTCCACTGTCAAATATGCCTACCACCACTACATCTCTCGCTATCATTTAGGCAAGTTGATTATCTATCAATACTGCTCCGACTTGCTTCCATACCGAGAATGAAGTTTGAGGCATCAACAAAGAGCAATTTAACAGTGGTCTGTAAAGGCTGAGGATCTACTTCAGGATTGCCTTGGGTATGGTGACTGGAACATGTTGAAGACCACTTCATCCAAATATAATAATAATACACTTTATTGCCATTGTAAATACATAAAACAAAATTTCAGGCGGAGCTCCAAAGTATCAAATAAATAATAACGACAAATAATAACGGCAAGAAAAACATCGTTGTCAGGATGTGCAATATTTAGCAGTACAAAATATTGGCTATGGGGGTGGGTATTCAGTGCAGAGTTCAGAGTAGTGATGGCCTTGGGGTAGAAACTGTTTGTTAATCTTGTGGTGTGTGATTTGATGGACCTGTAACGCTTTCCTGAGGCAGAAGGACAAACAAGTGATGTGTGGGTTGAGATGAGTCCTTTAGGATGCATGATGCCTTTTGCAGGCAATGAGAGCTATAGATCTCTTCCAGGGCAGGCAGATGTCGGTTGGTGATCTTCTGGGCTGTATTGATGACTCTCTGCAGAGCCTTTTTGTCAGCCCCAGTACTGTTGACACACCAGGATGCCATGTGCCAGGACACTCTGTATGGAGCAACGGTAGAATGACACTAGCAGTTGTTGTATAATCGAATACAGCAGCTGTTGTGGCAAGTTGATTTTCCTGAATGATCTTAGGAAGTATAACCATTGTTGTGCCTTCTATACCATGGAGTTTGTGTTTGTTGACCACCTGAGATCTGTTGAGATGTGCCTAGGAACCTGAAACTGAAGACTCTGTCCACTCTATCTCCATTTATGTTCTGTGGGGGGTGGTCATCCTGCTTCTTCCTGAAGTCAATGATGAGCTATTTTGGGGTTTTTTTTGGTATTGAGTGCTAAGCTGTTCTCTGAGCACCAGCTTATTAACCTCTGTCTCCTCCCTGTACGCTGACTCATCGCCCTCAGTGATCAGCCCCGCCACTGTTGTGTTATCTGCAAATTTAATGATGGTGTTCATGCTGTGGGTCAGTATGCAGTCATAGGTATGGAGGGAGTAGAGGAGGGGGCTCAGCACACAGGCTTGTGGAGCTTCTGTGCGTAGTGTCAGAGTGGGGAAATGGTGGGGTCCCATCCTGACTGACTGCGGCCGGTCCGTTACGAAGTCCTTAATCCAAAGGCAGATGATATGTTCAAAGCCTAGGTTGGACAGCTTGGAGACCAGTCTACTGGGTACGATTGTGTTGAATGCAGAGCTGTAATCCACAAATAGTGGTCGTGCAAATTCTCCCCATTTTTCCAGGTGGAGCAGTACAGTATGGAGGGCAGTGACAATGGCATCACCTGTTGATCTGATTGCTCTGTATGCATATTGGTGTGGATCCAGGGTTGATGGGAGAGCGGCCTTGATGTGCTTAAGGATCAATCTCTCCAGCCACTTCAGGCACACCAGCCTCAATGTGTGTATACTGGAATAGTATGAGTATACTCTTCACTGGAATTTAGAAGGATGAGAGGAGATCTTATAAAAACATATAAAATGTTTAAGGGTTTGGACAGGCTAGATGCAGAAAAAATATTCCCCATGTTGGGGGAGTCCAGAACCAGGGGTCACTGTTTAAGAATAAGATGAGGAAAATCTTTACATCCAAAGAGTTGCGAATCAGTGCAAATCCTTCCACAGAACGTGGCATTGGTGGAACCGCATTTAGAATATTGTGCTCAGTTCTGGGCACCATGTTATAGGAAAGATATAGTCAAGCTTGAAACGGTTCAGAAAAGATTCACGAGGATGTTGCCAAGACTAGAGGGTGTGAGCTATCGGGAGAGGTTGGGTCTCTGTTTCATGGAGCGTAGGAGGATGAGGGGTGATCTTATAGAGGTATGCAAAATCATGAGTGGAATAGATCGGGTAGATGCACAGTCCATTGCCCAGAGTAGGGAAATTGAGGACCAGAGGACATATGTTCAAGCTGAAGGGGAAGAGATTTAATAAGAATCCGAGAGGTAACTTTTTCACACAAAGGGTGGTGGGTGTATGGAACGAGCTGCCAGAGGAGGTAGATGAGGCTGGGACTGTCCCATTGTTTAAGAAACAGTTCGTCAGGTACATGGATAGGACAGGTGTGGAGGGATATGGATCAAGCGCAGGTAAGTGGGACTATTGTAGCTGGGGCATTGTTGGCCGGTGCAGACGAGTTGAGCCAAAGGGCCTGTTTCCACACTGTATCACTATGAATCTATGAGAACTCAATAGAGGCCAATTCACTGAATGTTTTCAAGAGAGAGTTAGATTTAACCCTAAAACTAACACTAATGGAATCATAGGATATGGGGAAAAAGTAGGAATGGGGTACTGATTATGGAGGATTAGCCATGATCATATTGAATGATGGTGCTGATTCGAAGGGCTGAATGGCCCACTCATGCACCTATTTTCTACGTTTCTATACAAAGATGGACACAAAATGCTAGAGTAACTCAATGGGTCAGACAGAATCTCTCACTTCACCCTCTCACGTCAATGCTCTTCTATCCCCATTTGCTTCAAGGAAACCAGCATCATTCCAGTCCCAAGAAGAATAAAGTGACCTACTTCAATGACGATTGCACAGTAGTTGAACATAACATAGACTATAATGAAACGCTTTGAAAGACAGATAATGGCCCACATCTGCATCAGTTTTCCAGAAAATCAAAAACCCCAGCAATTTGCATATCGGAAAAATGGGTGTATGAAGGTTGACATCTCGCTTATATTACATTCACCCTTGATCATCTTGATAATATTGGGATGTTAATTATCGACAAAAGATCAGCCTTCAACACCTTGATACTGAATTAACTCATTCCTTAACCTATAGCCCTTGGCCTTGCGACTGGACTTGCATTCTGGACTTCTTGACTGGCAGATTTCAGTGGGAAGAATTGGTCAAACTATTTCCTAAATTCTGATCCTGAAAACTGGTGTCTCTCTGAGCTGTGTTCTCAGTCTTTTGTTTTACACCTTGTACACCCATGTCTCGGCAGCCGAGTACATCACAAACCCGATCCTTCAAGATGGAAGTTTCATCAGTTCATAACTTCTAGGAGCAGAATTATGCCATTCAGCCCATCTAGTCTAGCCCTGATTAGCCATTCAATAATGGCTGATCTATCTTTCCTTTCAATCGATATTCTCCTACCTTCGCTCCATAACTGCTAATCAAGAATCTGTCAATCTCTACCTTAGAAATATCCATTGACGGCCTCTAAAGTCATCTGTGGCAATGAATTCCACAGATTCACCACCTTCTGACCAAATAAATTCCTCCTCAAGTCAAGTCAAGTCAAGTCAAGTCATGTTTATTTGTCACATACACATACGAGATGTGCAGTGCAATGAAAGTGGCAATGCTCGCGGACTTTTGTGCAAAAAGACAAACAACCAAACAACAAAACAAACTATAAACACAATCATAATACACATATACCTTTACATAATAAATAATGGAAGGAAAAACGTTCAGTAGAGTTAGTCCCTGGTGAGATAGGCATTTACAGTCCGAATGGCCTCTGGGAAGAAACTCCTTCTCAACCTCTCTGTTCTCACTGCATGGCAACGGAGGCGTTTGCCTGACCGTAGCAGCTGAAACAGTACATTGCAGGGGTGGAAGGGGTCTCTCATGATAGTGTTGGCTCTGGAGTTGCACCTCCTGATGTATAGTTCCTGCAGGGGGGCAAGTGAAGTTCCCATAGTGCGTTCGGCCAAACGCACTATTCTCTGCAGAGCCTTCTTGTCCTTGGCAGAGCAATTCCCAAACCAGATTTTAATGTTCCCGGACAAGATACTTTCCACCGCCGCTGCGTAGAAGCACTGGAGGATCCTCGGAAACACTCTGAATTTCCTCAATTGCCTGAGGTGGTAAAGGCGCTGCCTTGCCTTACTCTCGAGTGCTGAGGCATGTGATGACCATGTCATATCCCCAGAGATGTGGACTCCCAGATATTTAAAACAGTTCACCCTATCCACAGGATCCCCATTTATCCTCAATGGAGTGTATGTTCTCGGATGATGTGCCCTCCTAAAGTCCATGATCAGCGCCTTCGTTTTTTTGATGTTCAAGAGGAGGCTGTTATCCTGGCACCAGAGTGCTAGATCAGCCTCCTCCTCCCGGTAGGCCTTCTCGTCGTTGTCTAAGATCAGGCCCACCACCACAGTGTCATCAGCAAACTTAATTATTGAGTTGGAGCTGAACCTAGCCGCACAGTCATGTGTGTACAGGGAGTACAATAGGGGGCTGAGGACGCAACCCTGGGGCGATCCTGTGCTCAGGGTAAGGGACTTTGATGTATTCCCTCCCATCTTGACTACCTGGGGCCTGGCGGTGAGAAAGTCCAGGACCCAGGCACACAGGGAGGTGTTGAGTCCCAATTCCATTAGCTTCCCGGCCAGTCTGGTGGGGACTATCGTGTTGAAGGCTGAACTGTAGTCTATGAACAGCATCCTCACGTAGCCCCCCTTCTGGCTGTCCAGATGGGAGAGAGCGGTGTGCAAGACCTGGGAGACCGCATCGTCTGTGGATCTGTTCGGACGGTATGCGAACTGCAACGGGTCCATGTTCCGAGGGATGAAGGCGCAGATGTGTTTCTTCACCAGCCTCTCAAAGCATTTCATGACTACCGAGGTAATGGTCACCAGACAGTTGTCATTCAGACAGGCAGGGGAGGCATTTTTTGATACCGGTACAATGATGGATTTTCATCTCCTCTCTCAGCCTACACAGTCTCATTAGTGGAAACATCATCTTCACATCCACTCTATGCAGGCCTTTCACTATTTGGTAATTTTCAATGAGGGGTCCCCTCATCCTTATAAACTCCAGTGAGTACAGGCCCAGTGCCTTGAAACATTCATCATTTGTTAACCCAATCATTCCTGGGATCATTCTAGTAAACTTCCTCTGGACCCTCTCCAATTCCAGCACATACTTCCTCAGATGTGGGGCCCAAAACTCCATAATACTCCAAATGCTGTCTGACCAGTGCCTTATAAAGTCTCAGCATTACATCCCTGGTTTTGCATTCTAGAAAAATAAATGCAAGCATTGTATTTGCCTTCTCTCGTTACTACAAATTTGACTTGCAAATTTACTTGTTGGGAAACCTGCACCAGCACGCCCAATTCACCTCTGATTTCTGAATTCTCTCCCCATTTAAAAAATAGTCTAATTCTTTATTCCTAGTTCCAAAATGCATGACCTCACACTTTGCTACACTATATTCCATCTGCAAGTTCTCAACCCACTCTCCCAACATGTCCAAGTCCTTCTGCAGAGTTCCTGCTTTCTCTACACTACCTGCCCTTCCACCTATCTATGTATCATTGGCTAACTTGGCCACAAAGCCTTGAATTCCCTCATCCAAATCATTGAGGAGTTGAGTATAGGAGCAAAGATGTCCTTCTACAATTGTACAGGGCCCTACTGAGACCACACCTGTAGTGTTGTGTGCAATTTTGGTCCCCATATTTGAGGAAGGACGTTCTTGCTATTGAGGGAGTGCAGCGTAGTTTCACGAGGTTAATTCCCAGGATAGCGGGACTGTCATATGTTGAAAGAATAGAGTGACTGAGCTTGTATAAACTGGAATTTAGAAGAATGAAAGGGGATCTTATTGAAACATATAAGACTATTAAGGGATTGGACATGCCAGAGGCAGGAAACATGTTTCCAATGTTGGTGGAGCCCAGAACCAGGGGCCACAGTTTAAGAATAAGGGGTGGGCCATTTAGAACGGAGATGAGGAAAAATGTTTTCACCCAGAGAGTTGTGAATCTGTGGAATTCTCTACCTCAGAAGACAGTGGAGGCCAATTCTCTGGATGCTTTCAATAGATAGAGCTCTTAAAGATAGCGGAGTCAAGGGATATGGGGAGAAGGCAGGAATGGGGTACTGATTGTGGATGATCAGCCATGAGCGCAGTGAATGGCGGTGCTGGCTTGAAGGGCCAAATGGCCTACTCCTGCACCTATTGTCTGTTGTACACTGTGAAGAGTAGCGGACCCAACACAACCCCTCAGAGCACCACTAGTCACTGGCAGCCAATCGGAAAACGTTCCACCTTTAGCCACTCTTTGCCTTCTGCCATATTCACGATGATATCTCTGCTGTTGGCCACAATAACAACAATAAAATGAATTTCAGGAAAGAGATCAAGCATCTTGTTTCATAGTGGCAGGAAAATGACCTAAATCGTAACGTTAGCAAGCCAAACGTGTTGGTTGTTGATGTAAAGAATCGAAGGGGTGAGCACAACTCTGCCCTCAACTACAGAGCTGTGGTAGAGATGGTCGACTGCGACTTTGTCATCATATCACCAGCACCCTAATCCTTTTACACTGATGCAGTGATCAAAAAGCACATCGGCATATTTACTCTTTTGAGAAGATTCAACATTGTTGTGTGCTGTTTTGGTCTCCTAATTTAGGGAAAGACATTCTTGCTATTGAGGGAGTGCAGCATGGGTTCACGAGGTTAATTCCCGGGATGGCGGGACTGACATATGATGAAAGAATGGGTTGACTGGGCTTGTATTCACTGGCATTTTGAAGGATGAATGGGAATCTTATAGAAACATATAAAATTCTTAAGGGATTGAACAGGCTAGATGCAGGAAAAATGTTCCCGATGTTGGGGGAGTCCAGAACCAGGGGTCACAGTTTAAGAATAAGGGGTAGGCTATTTAGGACTGAGATGAGGAAAAACTTTTTCAACCAGTGAATTGTGAATCTGGAATTTTACTTCGGAGACACGTGAGTGACTACGTGAAGAACCCGCCAGGACGCATGCGTGTCATATCGCTTCACGCATTGCGAAACGACAGGCGGGATGGAACGATGTTCCCCCATAGCGGCAAGTTTAAAAGCCGAGACCGACAGGTAAGCGAGTTACTCTGTGATCGTTGTTATTTCCCGTACTGTTTCACAGGTGGGAAAACGATGGATAAAACCAAAAAGTCGACTAGAGCTGCGACAAAGCCGGTTGGGGAGGACCGCGGAGTTGCGGGCAGCCAGCAGCGGCTGATGGCACTAGAATCACCAGTAGTGGGATCAGCTGTGCCTGACTTCGCCCCCGCGCCGGCCAGCACAACACCGCGACCGGGCGGGAAGGCAAAACGGAAAACTAACAGAGCCGTTGACTCTGATGAGTCCGACTTTGAGGAGATGCCGCGAGCGGCCAGCGACCGTGAGGGCTGGAGCCGAATGGAGCGGCTTATGGAGCAGATGCTCCAACGTGAGATGGAGTCTAGTCACCATGGGTTATACAAAACACCCACAGCAGCACCTTACGTAGGGCTGCACAGTGCATCTCCCTCGTCAGAGGGGAGTACTGGGGGTCAATTCTGGGCTGACCCTGAAGAGGGGTTTGCTGAACAAACAACAAGTGTGCAGGGGGTGCAGGAAGGAGAAAACCTACTGGACATGGTGTCCAAATATATACAGCCAGATCAGACTGGAAAAAATCTAGAACAAAAACTAGCATCCAGCATTGATTTCCTATAATTCAAGCAACTACAGGAACAGGCTGTGATGGACACCACTGCCAAATATTGCGCACCAGGAAATTGTGTATCCCTGAATGTTCCAGTGGTGAACAATTGCATTTGGAAACACGTTGGAGCAGGAGTTAGAAGCCTGGATGTAAAACTCCAGAAAGTACTAAAATTACTAACAGCAGGGATCACAGCATTTGCTCGCACAGTGGATGAGAAAGAAATGTCGCAAGAACAACAGGATGCACTGGCACTCTTCTGCAATACGCAGTATGAGATCAATAGTATCAGAAAGAATGCCATCCAACCTGCCTTAAATCCAAAGTTTGCAGGCCTGTGCAAACCTGGAGACACAAAGCCACCAATATTATTATTTGGGGGAAACCTGTCCAAACAGGTTAAGGAGCTCGATGAGGAGGCAAAAACCCAGGGGCTCATAAAGGCGACAACAGGAAGGACCTCCTACACTCAGACAGCACCCTTACGCACCCACCAGCAGAGCAAGACAATCAGCTGGTGAAAGCTCAAAGGCCGGACATACAGGACAGCAGTCTTTTTTAGGCCATGGCCCAGACCGGCCTTCGTGGAAAATGCGCAAACCCCAAACCCAGACACCGGCGCCTCAACCTCCTCAAAGACTACACAGGAAGAAGTAAACTTCCCACTGGTAACCATGGAGGTAGGTGGGTCTGGTCCCTTACAAAATATAGGAAGTGTGGATAATACACATGTCGGTGGGAGATTACACTTCTTTTGGGAGGCATGGAGTACATTAACAACAGACACTTATATCCTAAACAGTATCCAGGGATATACCATTGAATTTGTGCACACAAATAGCCCCCCAGTTCAGCATGTACCAAACCGAACGTTTGTACTTTCACGAAAATAAAAATTGGAAGCACATGCTGAACTGGTGAGACTCCACGCTAAGGGGGTTATTGAAAAAACCCAACACGATTCTCTGGAATTTGTGTCTAATATCTTTACCAAAAACAAAAAAGATGGTGGTTGTTGCATCATCATAGATTTGACCAAATTGAATACATTTGTGCAGTATATTCATTTCAAAATGGAATCCTTTGTTACTGCCAAACAATTGATTTCCACAGGCTACTTCATGGCTAGCATCGACCTAAAAGATGCTTACTATTTAGTGCCTATACGGACTGATCACAGACGTTATTTAAAATTCAACTGGATGGGGCAGCTCTAGCAGTATAGAGCTCTACCCAATGGATTAACATCAGCCCCCAGGCTGTTTATCAAAATTTTGAAACCAGCCCTAGCGTTTCTTCGTAAACAAAAACATATGGTCATGGCCTACCTGGATGATATATTAATTGTGGGCAAAACTTTGGAATTAGCTAAACTAGCTGTATCAGCCACCAAACAGTTGTTTGAGAAACTGGGGTTTATCATCCATCCAGTTAAATCTAAACTGACGCCTTCCACCATAATGGATTATTTGGGGTTCACAATTGACTCAGTTCACATGTCGGTGACTTTACCAAAGGACAAGGCTACAGTCTTATCTGAGGCCTGCAACAACCTCATTGACATCAGTGAACCATCTATTAGATTGGTAGCAAGGGTAATTGGCAAAATAGTGGCTGCTTTTCCAGCCACACAATTTGGACCTTTGTATTACCAAAATTTACAAAGGGCAAAAATACAAGCACTCAAAATTAATGCTGGTCATTTCGACAGACCAATGAAGCTACCAATCAAAGCAATTATGGAACTAAAATGGTGGAGGGATAACATTTGGCATTGTTCCAGCCCTATCATTGTCAGCAACCCCTCAGTGGTGCTACAAACTGATGCCAGTGAGCTTGGTTGGGGTGTTACCAACTCCATCTCTAGCTGTGGAGGTAGATGGAATGCACAGGAGGCATCATTACTTCAGACACTTGGCATAAACTACCTGGAAATGTTGGGTGCGTTCTATGGCTTAAAATCATACTGTTCTGGAATGCATCACCAGCATGTTAGACTACAGATTGACAATACCACCGTGGTGGCATATATTAACCATATGGGTGGAATCAAATCGACATCATGTGACACTCTGGCTAATACAATTTGGCAATGGTGTATTCAGAAAAATATTTGGATATCAGCTACTTACCTACCAGGTAACCTCAATTCAGTGGCAGACACCAGGTCATGCAAATTCAATGAAAACATCGAAAAGTTGGATCAAAAAGTATTTTCTGATATTGTAGCACGGTATGGAACACCAGATATCGATCTATTTGCATCTAGACTCAATCACCAGTTATCAAACTATGTTTCTTGGGAACCAGACCCTGGGGCATCAGCGATAGATGCCTTTTCGCTGCATTGGGGGAAATTGTTTTTCTATGCATTCCCTCCTTTCTGCCTCATCAGTCGGGTATTACGCAAAATACAACAAGACTCGGCGTCTGGTATTTTGGTAGTGCCCGATTGACCTACTCAACCATGGTTCCCTGTGATTCTCGACATGGTCTTAGAACCATGTATCACCGTCCTGAAACAACCAGATTTGTTGGATCATCCCCTAACGGGGAGATAGCCATCCATGTCATAATACGACGAACTTATTAATTTGTAGAGTCTAAAGAAACCTATACTGGAACTGGGACTGACGGACCGAACATTGAACATTATCTTAGCGGGCCCACAGGCAGTCCACCAAAAAACAATATCTGGTATACATCAGGAAATGGGAGATATATTGTTTCAAAAACAACATCACTTACAGCACGATGAACATAACGTCTGTTCTGGAATTCCTGGCAGGCCTCCATTATGATGAGGGGCTCAGTTATAGTGCCATTAACTGCGCCAGAAGTGCCCTTTCAGCATATCTGTGGCGAGGATCAGAGCATCATTCTGTTGGGACTCACCCCCTGGTAACCAAACTTATGAGGGGAATTTTTAATACCAATCCGCCAAGAACCAGTTACTCTCATATATGGGATGTGAGTATTGTCTTAACGTTGCTAAGGAACTGGTCTCCAGCAACAGCTCTGTCCCTGCAAAAACTGACGCATAAAACAGTAATGCTGATGGCTTTGGTCTCAGCACAAAGGATACAGTCTTTACATAAGTTAAGGCTGGACAATATGACTTCTTCAACAAGAAATATCATTTTTCATATTCACGAATTAGTCAAACAGAACAGACCGGGATCATCAGGCCTCAAAATAGAATTTAGGGCTTACCCTATAGATGATCGTCTCTGTATAATAAGACATTTATTGTTATACATAGAGAACACCAAAAATATCAGATGCAATGAGATAGCACTACTAATCAGCCACAAACAACCCCACAAAAAGGTGTTGGTTCAAACTATTTCCAGATGGCTGAAACAGGTTTTAACAACAGCTGGTGTGGATATTTACATATTCAAATCTCATTCCACCAGGGCTGCAGCTACATCGGCAGCTATGGAATTGGACGTACCGATGGACCTAATCCTGGAGACAGCAGGATGGTCTAGGGAAAAAAACGGTCCAACAATTCTACTATAAACCAGTGGTTAAACCTGGAACTTTTGCAGAAACAATTTTAAGTCCTGTATTATGATTTCACCCCATGAAATAGGGGCTATAATTTGTTGTTAATAAATTTATCATGGGTTTTCAAGCTCAGATTCATGTTTAAATATGTTAACACAATTTCTCCCTTAATCATTTAAGGCAGATGTGATGCATGGACTCGTTTCCACGGCATGAAATCACAGAGCTTTGAAATCTTCACGTAGTCACTCACGTGACTCCGAAGTAAAATAGTAAGATTAAATGAGAACTTGCCAGTTTGATCATCATTTTATGAGGAGTAACGTTGAGGGATTACGTGCCCTCCGCTCCCACCCTTGATCATAAAGTTCAACTGGTATCCTCTTCTCTAATCTTACTATGTTCAGTCATTACTGTTATCTGTGATTTCACACCGCTGCTTTGAAGAATGACACGCATGCGTCCTGGCGGGTTCTTCACGTAATCCCTCAACGTTACTTCTCATAAAATGATGATCAAACTTCGAACTGGCAAGTTCTCGTTTAATCTTGCTATTCTCTGTCCCAGATGGCAGTGGAGGCCAATTCGCTGGATGTTTTCAAGAGAGAGTTACTGTAGATGTAGCTCTTAGGACTAATGGAATCAAGGGATTTGAGGAAAAAGCAGGAACGGGGTTCTGATTTTGGATGATCAGCCATGATCATATTGAATGGCGGTGCTGACTTGAAGGGCTGAATGGCCTACACGTGCACCTATTTTTCTATGTTTCTATGTTCTCAAGAACTCACTCAAACTGCTGTTGATGCTTTATTGAAAGCATTCTGACAAGATGCATCTCAGCCTATTTTGGCAATTGTGCTGCTCTCAACTGCCTGAACCCCCAGAAAGTGGTGAACACAACCCAGTCTAGCACAGGCTTGTCACTTCCTTGCATCCAGTCCATCTTGATGGTGCATTGTGTCCAGGAGGCTGGAAGTATCGTCATGAATGCCTTTTACCCATTCATTTCTTCTATCCTTTGGGAGAAATTACAGAAGCTTGAAAACTCTGATGTTCAGACTTCTTCCCCATTGCTTTTGGACTCCTTAACCAATCTACTCTATCACATCACATTCCCGGGGGTGCTGCCACGCAATCTTAACTTGATCACATTTATTCCGTTACCATATTTTAATATTCTTTTGCACTATATAGGTGTTGCACTACAATTTTATAATATTATTATTTTGTTCCCATTGTTATATTTATTGTTGTATCTACCATTACTGTATACTCTGTGAGCATCATCTGAACAATTAATTTCATGGCACTCTGCTGTATATGACAAATAACTAATCTATTCAAGAAATTGATAAGTATTTGGCTAGGATATGATGAAGACTCCCCTTGCTTTTGTGTAGCACCATGAGATGTCTTTCTGCCACCTGAGAGTTCATGTTCATAAGTGAAAGGAGCAGAATTAGGCCATTCGGCCCATCAAGTCTACTCCGCCATTCGATCATGGCTGATCTCTCTTCCTCCTAACCCAGTTTTCCTGCCTTCTCCCCATAATCCCTAACGCTCGTACTAATCAATATCTGCCTTAAAAATATTAATTGAAGGCCTCCACAGCCTTCTGTGGCAATGAATTCCACAGATTCTCCACCTTGGAGCATGGAAGGTTGCTCAGTTTAATGTCTTCAATAAAGGACATCATCTCTTCCACAGGCCCATTTCTTCAAAATGGGATCAATCCTCAGCCCCTGACATGGGCAAGAAATGAGCCTGTTGGTTTAAGCCATCATCTGCTGTTCCTTTTTTTACACATGAAATGAGCCACCATTGACCGAGCGAAGTAAAGATTATGAAGTCATTCTGTTCAGATTGCTACCTGTAACTTGGGGGAAATAATGCCTACTAGGGATGATAACAGGTGCAGGTATTGGGATAAAGCTATTTGTGCAAAGCCTTCTGCTTTTCTTTAACACAATTAACTAACTGTGTGGAAACACCTGTTGGAGAAGGAATGAAGTGTGAAGAAATTTCTGCTGCACATTGCAAATAACTTCCCCACCTGCCCTTCAACTGCATCCAGACCTGGAGTACTCAAGTATGTTACACTTCATTTCATGCCAATGTAAATTGCTCGTACTAAGCTTCCCCCCTAGTTTCAGTAAAGACACACTGAATCAAGCACTTGCGCAACAAATCTTTATTTTGACAAAACACAATTACAGTTCAACTACTATACCTAACCACAACGGGTTCGATCCTTGTATCTGCCTAATCAAGCCCTCTCGGCCTCACTCAAACAGAGAAACTACAGAAGGTCACGCTGTCCCAAGCACTCTCCCAGAAGATCTACACAGGACCTCGTGGCAGCGGACTTTTATAGGTCCAAGGATCTCGAGGGGCTGAACTACATGGAGGTGGTCTCCTACAATCCAATTACAGATATCAACTAACCCCATAAATAACAGAAATTTCCCTAACCCAATAATACAGTGGCTAATACATTGTATTCAAACAGTGTTTCTCAGGGGAAACGAACCTCGCAACATTTACCCTGATTTGCAAGAAAACCAGACAAGGCCTCATTGTCATACCTCATTTAATAGGTATGTTACAAAACCTAACTGAATCGTGGCTGAGCATCTGCCCTGCCCCGTGTGCGCGATTTTGGCGCTGTTTAGAGGGGGCGGGTTTAAAACGCGATTTTTACTAGGCTGTTCCAATCGAAAATGTTCAGCCTAGTAAATCATTAACGGAAAATCGCTGAAAGACCCCGTCGCAAAAGGTATTATTAGTTTTTATGGCCTTGTATAATGTTTATAGTACAGATGCACAACCTTTTATCCGACAGCCTTGGGACCAGACACTTTTCGTAATTCAGAATTTGTCGGTCTTCGGAATGGAAATTTTTTAGCGTAGATTTTAATGGCTGGCTCAGTGGTAGAGTGCTCGGCTCATATCCGCAAGGTCGCGAGTTTGCGCCTTGATCCCGGCAGTTACTCGGTCGCGAGTTTGAGTCTTCAATGTAGTTTTTTTTTGCAGAATAAATGTTTGTATGAAATGCAGTGTAGGAGAGGTGTACTGACTCTGTGGGCAGAACTTTGGAAGTGATTGCCCACCAGTCTAAAAAGCCGCTGTGTTTCCCTGTCCCTGGGATAGCAGGGGGCGATCAAACAGCACAATACCCCCCTCCCCCTCCAACTCCAGAGGAATCCGCTCCCCGATGGGCCGCTACGGCGACAAGTGGCAGTTTGCCCACAGCCCGAGCTGCGCCATCCCAAGAACAAGACTACCTTGCGCACCATCAGCTTCTGCCCCTACGTGTTCCTCTGGAGTTGGAGCGGGGCTGGGCTGGAGTTGCTGCTGGCTGTGGGTCTCTGGGTTCTCCGTGCTTGCGGTGGGCCTGGTGGTCGACGTCCAATTGGTCCTGACGTCTCCGGTGACTGCACTGACCTGCTGCCATCGCCGACGTGAAGACAGTACAAAGCCCCCGCGCCGGTGCAATGAGCGGGGAGCTGGAGAGGGGAGGGATGGGGTCACACACATGGCCGGGAAGCAGAGGGGTGTAGGTGGGGTGAAACTGAAGGGAGCGCCAATCTGCTGCTGCCTGCACGCTGAGTTAAAAAATTCCCACGCAAGACTCGAGATACACTGTGTATCGTGTCTACCGTGGGAACTTTTTAACAGCGGGCAGGCAGCAGCATATTGTCAATTATTACCCCTCCCGCGCAATATACCCTCACCTTCTCTTTTATGGATGGGGATTTAGTTCCCCTTTCTTCGAGGATCGACCGGAGGTTCCGCTGTCACCTCTGCGGGCCGCCCTCGGTGAACGTTTTCAAGGACCTTTCTTCAAGGACCGAAAAATGTCACTATTCGGAGGTTTTCGTTATTTGGATCTTCGGATAAAAGGTTGTGCACCTGTAGTTTAAAAATCACTCTCTCACTCCGCAACCTCTCGTAGCCCCAGGGTTTTATAAAGCAAACAATTAAAGGTATGTACCTTATTTTTACATTAAATGGGGCTTATATATAACCCTGTATATATAGTTTTCTATAGCGAGTACTTCATTTTGGGCTCTTTATATCCCGCAGTATTTTTCTGGGCATTTGAGGGCACAAATCCAGCGCAAAGTGAACG
Organism: Leucoraja erinaceus; assembly: GCF_028641065.1. Taxonomy (NCBI): domain Eukaryota; kingdom Metazoa; phylum Chordata; class Chondrichthyes; order Rajiformes; family Rajidae; genus Leucoraja; species Leucoraja erinaceus. The sequence goes on from NC_073378.1 coordinate 71,610,569, forward strand.
TTCTAAACCAGCGCGTTCACAGGAACCCACTAGAAAGCCGATTTAAATTGACTTTAATTTACAGCAATTGAACACTAAATTCCTTCCATTTGGCCTATAAATTGATGTAAATGAGATTTTAAAATCATGTTTTATTGTGAATTATTTGTGAATATTATTTGGACACTTGGGCTATTTAAAAATGTTAATCATTTATTAAGAAATGGATAGATGTTTAGATCTAGTGATTGAAGTTTGAAATTAGCTACAATTGGGTAACTAACTAATTATATGCTTTAATTTCAGGTCATCCAAGTAAGTATTTTATATTTGTTTCAGAATGCTTCAATCTATGATAACTGAAAATTGCATTCAGTTCTCTTAATTTTTAAGAAGGTTATGGCTTTTGACTATCCACGATCACAGCTTTTTTGTTATGTCCATAGAAAATCAATAGGGAACAAGATGCTAATTTCCGAGTATGAAAATGGCCATAACTTTTTTATTACTTGAGATATGAAAGTGAATTAGGTGTCAAATTAAACTTATTGTTATGCTTTATCTGATGGGATAAATTGCAGACTTGATTTTTTAAATCTCAAAATTTTGTAACGTTGCTACATTTAATTAACATTCAGCAACGTAAAGCTTTGCAACATTATTTACAATTATTTACAAGGTGTATGTCTGGTTTGCAGTCATCCAATCCATTCTATGCATTTTGCACCTAATTGCCAGGGTCTGCAGATGTTCCCATTCTCTTCCTGCAGCTCAGATCTGGGCTCTAGACAAATTGGCACCATTCTGCAGCTTGTTCCATTTCCACAGAGAGCACGTTCAAATTGACCAAATAGCCTAGCAGCCCTTTACTCAATTTTAGAGTCCTAGCCTCTCCTATTTGGCCAGGATTAACACCACTATGTTTGAGTTTAATAATTGCAATGCTGACTTTGACCATTCTGATGATAGTTCACAGTGCAGAACGACTATATTTCAGAAAAAAACACCAGAGGAGACATAAATTTGAAACTATTTTGGTGCAATTTTGTTTTTCATTTCAATTGAGTGAGGCACATTCGGAGATGGATGCTGTGCTGCTCGCAAGTTATTTGTAAGATATTAATGTATTTGAGAGTTATTGAAGCCACTTACTTCACATTGTTCTTTGGTTCCAGTGTGTAAGCTGAAGTACATATCTCTCACCCAACGAAAAAGGAAAGGCGATAATCCCCTTAGCTGGCTTTTTAAATCACAATTAGTAGCTGATGTAGCAAAGCAGATGTTTAGTTCACAAATCTGCTGCAGGTTTGGGCATAAAAGCTCACAGAATTTGTGGGTTTGCCAGTGGAAGCCATGAAAGAATATATCATATAGTTAGGAGTCTGAAGAAGTCTGAAGAGGGTCTTGACCTGAAGCGTCACCCATTCTTTCTCTCCAGAGAAACTGCCTGTCCCACTGAGTTTACTCCAACTTCTTGTGTCTATCTTTTGTCATATGGTTAATGTTGTACTAATTGACCTGTTTCCCTAATCTGCAGAGATAACACACAGGGAAGGAGATGACTGACAGTGGTTGATAGTTGGCATGTACACTTCGATGTTGCTTATTTACGTCGCCCTACCAATATACAATAGTGAAGGAACATGGCAGCAAAACGCCTGAGACATTTAGTAATACTCTGCTTTTATTCCATATCAAAAATAGCATTTTCTGTTTTTATAATGGGTTTCCACTTCTGGGTTTTATGTCCAAATCTGGCATGAGTTAAGTCTGGCAGTATAATTGTGGGGATGGAACTACATCTCGAGGAAAGCAAATAAAGATGGTAGATTTCCTTTCCTACATTTGTATTTGCGAACCAAATAGGTGTTTATAACAATCAGTAATTTCATGATCAATGTTGCTAATTTCTTTTATTCCGGATTTATTCATTCAAGTGAATTTGTAGCCACTGTAGTTAGATTTGAATTCTGGGCTAGTGGTTTTCCAGCCCAGTGTCATAACCACCAAGCTGCACTTCCTTTGTAACTTTCCTGTTATTGGCAGCACTGCATGTGTGTTGCATATTCCACTAGGAACTTTCCGAAGTAGATGTCATTGCTGACAATCTTTCTTTGCCATCCTCATCTCCCAGTGCCATATCAGAGTTGAATCCATTTACAATATGCAAAAACCAAGAATTTTGGATAACAAAATTGTAGCAACTTATCTTGATAAGAAGACATTCATTTTTCTTTCATTCTGATGTCCCTGTAGTACACGTTTGTTCTGTGAAATTAAGGCATCAAACCAACAGTGCATTACCACAGGAGTATAGCTTCAATTCAAAGCAATAATTCATTTGTATAATATATGAATTGGCAATACATCAGGGGTTCAAAGTAAAGCATTTTTTTCATTTAGTTCATTCTTAATGCTTGTGAAGTAAAAGCTCAGCAAATATACAATAATACTGACATTTTGCAGCCCAGCATTAAGTGGAGTGCTGACAGCAATATCTATGCTTCCAAATTGAATGGAGTGGGACATTTAGGTGTCCCTGAGACTCTTGAAAGGCGCCCATAAATAAAATGTATTATTATTATTATTATTATTACCACAAGCACAAATCAACAGCTATAATTGCCTCAGTAAATGGAGTTGCGCTGTTGAGGATGAAAATTAAGTGGTTTAAATTCTAGAGATAAGTGAACATACAGTTCTGATAGAGTCATGATCCCTTGGGCTGCCTTATAAAGAAGGTTTTGCAGATGACGATTGACAGACTCAATTCAAGTGCCCTTTTATATAGAGAGAGATGATAATTTACTTACAACTGAATTAACATGTCAAACCAGACTGGGTAGCAAATATATATATTGGACGGGGACTAGTAAATTTCTTCCTCTCTATTCAAATTCAATTTTTTAAAAACTAGTTATAATGCGATGGAAAATGGGATCAATTAATTTGGCTCTGTATAACAATTCAACATGATGGTTCAAATTGGCTTTGTTATTTCAATTAGCTTTTTAACACCCAGGTATGCATCATGTTGTGCTATTATAATCATAAACGCAAGCTGCTGGAGAATTTAGTGGGACAGGCAGCATCTGTGAGGGAAATGGACAGATGACATTTCAGATTAAAACCCTTCTTCGGTACCGGCCAAAAAATATCACTTACCATTTTCTCCAGAGATGCTGCTGACTGACCCACTGAGTTATTCCAGCATTTTGTGTCTATCTTTGAGTTCCTCCAGCAGTTTTTTTTGTTCTTGTGTGTAGTCAAGATTATTTCACTATCCAACCCTCATCTTATGTCATTGTACCACGGTGACCCCCTTGCAGTGAAGAGGTGAGGCCCTAAATCATTTGGGGCGCAAGAATCAGATGAGCCTTGGAGGATTCTGTATTGACTGGACAGAGTAGAGTAGACTCTCATGGAAAATAGTGATGTAAAACTGCTCGAAGGGGGGACATCGTCAATTCCATTACTGGAATTATGTTTTTTCATCTTCACTTGGTTCTGCAGATGTCAGAAGAGGCTTTGTCTTTGAAGGGTTAGTGATGCTATCATGGCTTCACCAAAATAACGTATCCTTGTATTTTGGTGAATGAAGGATACTTGTACCCTTCATTCACCAAAATGAAGGATACAAGTAGATCAGGGTTGGCCACAATAGATTTGGCCATAACAAGGTTAGCCATAGAAATGACAGGCTTCGATAACAATTCTTCTGGATACTGGTTGAGACCATGTTGAGATACAGCTGGTAAATTCTTAGAGTAAGGAGGAAAGAATGTTATTTTTCACAGTGATAATAAAACCAGAGGATGTTGATGTGCAGATGCACAGAACACTAAAAAGCAGAATTGCAGGCACAAGGACAATCATAAGTAAAGCATTTTTGTCAGCTATTGGAAATGAAAATTGAATTGTCATACAGGGCTTGAATAGCACCTCAGTTAGATTGCACTTGGGGATTTTGCACAGATCTGTTTTCAATTTTCGCTATGCAAGGGAACGTACTGAAATATTTATTGGATTATATCAAAATTGAGAGGGTTATATCTATCAGGAAACTAATTATGTCAGAGCTGAATATTTTTCAGGTTTACAAGATAATGAAATTGTTGGTTATAGCAGATAGAGAAATTTGTCTAAATTATACAGTCTGTGTAAATTTGCTCAGGAATTATGTTCCTGAACAAATCCTGAGCATAAGCCTGGATTTGTGTCCCTGAACAAATCCTGAGCATAATCCTGAATGGTTACTCTGTCCAACTAGAGATTTCCAGACCAAGGGATTGTAAAGGTAAAATAGCCAATATAAAGCTAAGAGGGAGTTCAGCAGAAAAATGTGTGGTGAGAACATAGAATTCCTTGTCAAAGGGGCATAGTTAGTGTGTGAAAGATGTTGTTTCACCAAAAGGAAAATAAATACAGTCTACCCTTGTTATTATGGGACCTCTATAATGGGTTTTTAGTTATAGGCAGATGGAGCATCCCCACAGTATTCAGACACCGCTGTCTCTCCAAGAACACAGGCTGCTTGTTACACTGTGGGAGGCCATGAAATTGACAAGCAATTGCTTTGATCGACACTTGTGAATGATACTCTATTAAACAAATTCCAAACAGCCTTAGTTTATTAACAAAAATAGATTTTTTTAGCTGCTACAAAATTAACATTGTACACTCATCGGTTTATGCAGCGTTTTTGGAAGGAGAAAACGGAGTTACCGTTAGAGTCGATTTCCTTTTCAGCCGGAGCTCTGGGCAGGCAGTTGCTCTCTGGAGTCTCACTTACAGTGGGACAAGATTTCACCACCCTACTCCCCCAGACCTCCCATTTTGCTCTTGATCTCTGGGTGCAGGAATCAGCAACGGTGGCTGGTAGTTTGTCGCCGTTTTCTCAGCCGCACTAAACCAGATGATGCCAGGTGGCCTTGGGCCGCTACGCTCCCATGTGGTTCGGGAGGTCCCACTGGGCTCTCAGTGACGGGGCTCCAGAATTCAGACCCCAGTGCGCCTGGAGTGATGTCAATGGGTAAAACCTGACTCAGTTATAGCTGACACTAACGTACACCATTTGTTCACGACCTCATCTCCCACCCCACCCCAGTTTGCAGAGGCTTTTGAGAGAGAACTTGGCACCTCATGTCCTGGAGACTCTGCAACAGAGAAGTGGGAATTCTGCGGGACACCATGCACCGCACAAACCTTAGCTAACTTTGGGAAGAAGACCTTGAGCAACATAACTGGTTTGAGGACAAGTCGACCTGAGATGACTCCCATCATCGAAGCCAAGTGTGCCGCCCTAGCCGAGTACACAGCGGTCAGCTAATAGAAGAACCTGCAGAATCCTCAGCACTGCGCCAGGAGCAAGGTTCAGCAGACTGCCAGGTGTTGCGCCATTGATTACTGGACACAGCTTAGTGAGGACATCCAGGAGGCGGACGACCACCATAACAGAGAACTCAGGGAAATGTACGATGGCATGAAGAAGATAGCAGGAGCAGTCCAGAGCAAGACAACCCCATCGAAATCGCTCCATTGGTCCCAAGTAATCACAGATAATATCCAGCAGATTGGGAAAGGCATGTGTGAACAACTACCTCCGGTCCTCTACTCGGAGAGTGAAGATAACGAATGTCCCCTCAGTGCCCTTGATGCCATTGAGTGTGACTGCCAGACTATAGAGTGACATTAGATGCAAAGCATTGATGCTAGAAGAGCTCAGCAAGGCCAGATGGTGTGACAACGCTCGGCCCCTCGGGCAGCGAGGGGATTCCCCCTGACGCTGATCAATTCCCTTGCAGACTAGCGCTACTGCTGCTCCTTTGTATGAAAGTCCTCTGCCAGTTGCTGTCAAGAAAGGGATCTTTATTGCAGGACCATGAGGGATGCAACGATCATTACCGTCTACAGAACAAGGGAGAGAGAAGCGACTCACACAACTACAGAGGCATCTCCCTCTTCAAACATCGTCTGGGTTCGGCAAAGACAAGGTCTTTTGCTCGGGTCATCTTGATCCGCCTGCAGAATCCTGGTCAGAACTTTGGCACCTCATTTGTCTACCCAGAGTCACAGTCGCGGTTTCCCGAGCTGTACAGGTCAACAGTTGACATGGTCTCCATTCGCCAGCTACAGGAGAAGTGCCAGAAACAGCTGGATGCCCCTTTCATTGACCTCACCAAGGCGTTCAGCCTCATCAGCAGAGATAGAAACATAGAAACAGTAGAAAAATAGGTTGCAGGTGTAGCCATTTCGGGCCCTTCGAGCCTGCACCACCATTCAATATGATCATGGCTGATCATCCAACAGTATCCCGTACCTGATTTCTCTCCATACCCCCTGATCCCTTTAGCCACCAGGGTACACATCTAACTCCCTCTTAAAATATAGCCACATGAACTGGCCTCAAACTACATTCTGAGGCAGAGATTCCAGAGATCACCACTCTCTGTGTGAAAAATGTTTTTTTCTCTATTCAAGCTATTTAAGGCTCTGTCAAAGATCGGCTGCCCACCAAAGCTGCAAGAGCATGATAGAATCCTTCCACATGCAACACAAAGGGAAACAGGGCCGTTCAATGGCAGCTTTTCGGAGCCCATCGACATCCACAGTGGCGTCAAAACAAGGCTGTGTCCTTGCTCCCACACTCTTTGGGATTTTTTTTGTCAACTCGTGTTCCTGAAACATGCCTTTGGCACTGCTCTTCAACCTCACTTCCTCTCAGAGTAAAGACAAAGTCTATCGTGAAACGCTCATCAGGAAACATGTTTGTTTGCAAGACGATGCAGCAGTTGTGTGTCCCACACCCAGCCGGAACTAGCATGTCACTGATGGACCACTTCTATCGGCCTTGCAATGATCATCAGCCTGAAGAAGACGAACGGTCCTGGGGCAGGATACAGATGCGCGCCTTGTCATCAAACCGATCAGACGACTACAAACTTGATGCCGTCATCAGTTCAAGTACCTTGGCCTCCGCCATCACGACACCTGCATCCTTGGACACAGA